>NW_024736896.1:0-39446 GCF_018991925.1 Homarus americanus
ACACTCGCTGGTGCATCTCAGACACTCCCCTGGTACACCTCCGACACTCCCTGGTACACCTCCACACCGTACACCCCTGACACTCCCAGGTACACCTCCTGACACTCCCAAGTACACCTCTGGTACTTCCAGGCATACTCTCTGACACTCCCATGTACACCCCTCTGACACTCCAGGTACACCTCTGCAACCTCCCAGGTACACCCTGACACTCCCAGGTACACCCCTGACACCCCAGGTACACCCTCTCACACTCCCAGGTACACCTCCGACACTCCCAGGTACACCCTGACACTCCAAGGTACACCTCTGACACTCGCTGGTATCTCAGACACTCCCTGGTACACCCGACACTCCCTGGTACACCTCCGACACTCCCAGGTACACCTCAGACACTCCCAGGTACACCCCTGACACTCCCAGGTACACCCTGACGCTCCCAGGTACACCCCTGACACTCCCAGGTACACCTCACACTCCCAGGTACACCTCCGACACTCCAGGTACACCTCTGACACCCAAGGCACACCCTGACACTCCAGGTACACCTCTGACACTCCCAGGTACACCTGTGACACCGCCAGCCCGACACCTCCAGGTACACCTCCGACACCCCAGGTACACCTCCGACACCCTGGTACACCTCCGACACTCCCAGGTACACCTCTGACACTCCCAGGCACACCCCTAACACTCCCAGGTACACCTCTGACACTCCAAGGTACACATCTGACACTCCCAGGTACATCTTGATACTCTCAGGTAACCTCTGACACTCCCAGGTACACCGCTGACACTCCCAGGTACACCGCTGACACTCCCAGGTACACCGCTGACACTCCCAGGTACACCGCTGACACTGCCATGGTACACGTTTGACTCCATGTACACCTCAGACACTTCCAGGTACACCTCAGACACACTGCCAGGTACACCTCTGACACTCCCAGGCACACCTCTGACACTTGCACCTCTGACACTCCCAGGTACACCTCAGACACTCCTAGGTCACACCCCTGACACCTCCAGGAACACTTGACACTTCCAGGTACACCTCCGACACTCCCAGGTACATCTGACACCCCAGGTACACCCCTGACACTCCTAGGTACATCTCTGACACTCCCAGGTACACCTCTGACACTCCCAGGTACTCCCACTGACATTCCCGGCACACCTCGACACTCCCAGGTACACCTCTGACACTCCCAGGTACACCTCTGACACTCCCAGGTACACCTCTCACACTGCCAGGTACACCTCTGACACTGCCAGGTACACCTGTGACACCTGCCATCCCTGACTCTCCCAGTACACCTCCGACACTCCCAGGTACACCTCTGATACTCCCAGGTATACCTCTGACACTCCCAGTTACACCCCTGACACTCCCAGGTACACCTCTGACACTGCCAGGTACACCTCTGACATTCCCAGGCACACCTCTGACACTCCCAGGTTCACCTCTGACATTCCCAGGATAACCTCTGACATTCCCAGGTACACGCTGACACTCCCAGGTACACCTGTGATACCTTGCGTACACCTTGACAATTCCCAGTACACCTCCGACACTCCCAGGTACACCTCTGATACTCCCAAGAACACCTCCTATATTCCCAGGTACACCTCCGATACTCCCAGGTACACCTTGACACCCAGGTACCCACTGACACCCCAGGCACCTCTGACACTCCACAGGTACACCTCTGACACCCAGGTACACCTCTGACACTCCCAGGTACACCTCTGACACTCCCAGGTACACCTGTGACACTCCCAGGTACACCTCCGACACTCCCAGGTACACCTCTGATACTCTCAGGAACCTGATATTCCCAGATACACGTCCGATACCCCAGGTACACCCTTGACACTCCCAGGTACCCACTGACACTCCCAGGTACACCTCTGACACTCCCAGGTACACCTCAGACACTCCCAGGTAAACCTCTGACACTCCCAGGTACACCTCCGACACTTCCAGGTACACCACTAACACTCCCAGGTACACCTCTCACACTCCCAGGTACACCTCCGACACTTCCAGGTACACCACTGACATTCCCAGGTACACCTATCACACTCCCAGGTACACCTCCGACTCTCCCAGGTACACCTCACACTCTCCCAGGTACACCTCCGACACTCCCTGGTACACCTCCGACACTCTCAGATACACCTCCGACACTCCGCTGGTGCATCTCAGACACCTCCCTGGTACACCTCCGACACTCCTGGTACACCTCCGACACTCCCAGGTACACCCCTGACACCCCAGGTACACCTCTGACACCCCTCACCTCCGACACTTCAGATACACCTCCGACACCTGCTGGTGCATCTCAGACACTCCCTGGTACACCTCCAGACACTCCCTGGCACACCTCCGACACTCCCAGGTACACCCCTGACACTCCCAGGCACACCTCTGACACTCCCAAGCACACCCATGGTACCTCCAGGCTACCTCTGACACCCATGTACACCTCTGACACTCCCAGGTACACCTCAGACACCCCAGGTACACCCCTGACACTCCCAGGTACACCCCTGACACTCCCAGGCACAATTCTCTCACACTCCCAGGTACACCTCCGACACTCCCAGGTACACCTCTGACACTCCAAGGTACACCCTGACACTGCTGGCATCTCAGACACTCCCCAGGCACACCTCCCCTGACACTCCCAGGCACATTTGACACCCTGGGCACACCCATGGTACCTCTCCAGGTATATTCTCTCTGACACTCCCATGTACACCTCTGACACTCCCAGGCACACCTCACAGACACTCCCAGGTACACCCCTGGACACTCCCCAGGCACACCCCTGACCCCAGGCACACCTCACACTCCCCAGGCACCTCCTGACACTCCCAGGCACACCTCTGACCCAAGGCACACCTCTGACACTCCCCAGGCACACCCTGACACCCCAGGTACACCCAGACACTCCCAGTTACAGCCCGACACCTCCAGGTACACCTCCGACACCCCAGGTACACCTCCGACACTCCCTGGTACACTCTCCGAGACTTGGTAAGTAACAATTCTGACACCCCAGGCACACCCCCAACACTCCCCAGGCACACCCCTGACACCCAAGGCACACATCTGGACACCCCAGGCACATCTTCACTCTCAGGCATACCCTGACACTTCCAGGCACAATTCCGCTGACACTGCCATGGCACACGCTCTGACCCATGCACACCCCAGACACCCAGGTACACCTCAGACACTGCCAGGCACACCCTGACACTCCCAGGCACACCTCTGACACTCCCCAGGCAGACTCTGACACTCCCCAGGTGCCACCCCAGACACTCCTAGGCACACCCCTGACACTTCCAGGAACACCTCTGACACCTCCAGGCACACCTCCGACACTCCCCAGGCACACCCCCTGACACTCTCAGACACACCTCCGACACTCGCTGGTGCATCTGCACACTCCCTGGCACACCCCTCCGGACACTCCCTGGTACACCTCCGACACCCCAGCACCTCTACACCCCAGGCACACCCCTGACACCCCTGGGCACACCTCTGGCAATTTCTCCAGGCATACTCTCTGGACACCCCATGTACACTCTGACACTCCAGGCACACCTCTGACACTCCCCAGGCACACCTCTGACACCTCTGCTGGTGCATCTCAGACACTCCCCTGGCACACCTCCGACACTCCTGGCACAACCTGACACTCCCAGGTACACCTCAGACACTCCAGGCACACCCCCGACACTCTGCAGCACACCCCTGACGCCCCAGGCACACCCCTGACACCCCAGGCACAATCTCCCCCACACTCCCAGGCACACCTCCGGCCCCAGGCACAATTCTGACACCCAAGGCACACTGACACTTCCAGGCACACCTCTGACACCCCAGGCACACCTGTGACACCCCAAAGCCACAGCTCCGACACACCTCCAGGTGCCACACCTCCGACCCCAGGTACACCTCCGACACTCCCTGGCACACCTGACACTCCCAGGCACACCTCTGACACTCCCCAGGCACACCCCCAACACCTCTAGGCACACATCTTCGACACCTGGGCACACATCTGACACCCCCAGGCACATTCTGGATACTCTCAGGCATACCTCTGACACCCAGGCACACCGCTGACACTCCCCAGGCACACTTCCGACACTCCCAGGTACACCTCCGACACCCCAGGCACATCCCTGGACTCTCCCAGGCACACCTCCGCGACACTTCCAGGCACACCACTCAACACCTTGCACGAGGCACACTCTCACACCTCCCAGGTGCACCTCCGCGACCTCGGGAGGCACACTTCTGGACACTCCCAGGCACACCTCCGACACTCCCAGGCACACCTCTGGACACTCCTGGTACACCTCCGGCACTCCCAGGTACCTCTGACACTCCCAGGCACATCCCTGACTCTCCCAGGCACACTGACACTCCCCACACCTCTGATACTCCCAGGTATACCTCTGACACCCCAGGCACACCCCTGACACTCCCAGGCACACCCTGACACTGCCAGGCACACCTCTGGACAATCCCAGGTACACCTCTGACACTCCCCAGGTTCACCCCACTCCCCAGGATCACCCCTGACACCCCAGGCACACTGCCGACACTCCCCTGGTACTCTGACACTCCCAGGTACACCCTCAGACACTCCCGGCACACCTCTGCACACCCTGGTGGCACACCACTGACACTCCCAGGCACAACCCTGACACTTAGTACACCCCAGACACTCCCCAGGCACACCTCAGACACTCCCAGGCACACCGCTGACACTCCCAGGAACACCTCTGACACTCCCAGGTACACCTCCGACACTCCCAGGCACACCTCGATACCCCAGGCACACCTCTGGCTCTCCAGGCATACCCCAGACACCCCAGGTCCACCGACACTCCCAGGCACACCTCCGACACTCCCAGGTGCACCCCCTGACACTTCCAGGTACACCGATACCCTAGGTACACCCCACACTCCCCAGGTACTCCACTGACACCCTGGCACACCTCTCACACTCCCAGGCACAATTTCAGACACTCCCAGGTACACCTCTGACACTCCAAGCACACCCAGACATTCCCACACCTCCGACACCCAGGCACACCTCCGATATTCCCCAGGCACACCTCTGGCTCTCCCAGGTATACCAGACACCCCAGGTCCACCTCCGACACTCCCCAGGCACACCTCCGACACTTCCAGGCACACCACTGACATTCCCCAGGCACACCTATCACACTCCCCAGGCACACCTCCGACTCTCCAGGCACACTCCAGACTCTCCCCAGGTACACCTCCGACACTCCCTGGTACACCTGGACACTCTCAGATACACCTCCGACACTCTGCTGGTGACATCTCAGACACCCCTGGCACACCTCCGACACTCCCCTGGTACACACCTCCCGACACTCCCAGGCACACCCCCTGACACCCCAGGCACACCTCTGACACTCCCCAAGCACACCTCTGGCACCTCCAGGTATACTCTGACACTCCCCATGTACACCCTGACACTCCCAGGACAATTCCCCAGACACTACAGGCACACCCCGACACTCCCCAGGCACACCCCCTGGACACGCAGGCACACCACACCCAGGTACACCTGACACCCAGGTACACCTCTGACACCGCTGGTGCATCTCAGACACTCCCTGGCACATCTCCCACACTCCCCTGGCACACCTCGACACTCCCCAGGCACACCAGACACTCCCCAGGCACACACCTGACACCCAGGTACACCCCTGACGCTCCCAGGCACACCCCTGACATTCCAGGCACACCTCACACTCCCAGGCACACCTCCGACACTCCCAGGCACACCCCTGACACTCCAAGGCACACCCCGACACTCCCAGGCACACCTCTGACACTCCCAGGTACACCTGTGACACCCCAGCCACAGCTCCGGACACCTCCAGGCACACCTCCGACACCCCCAGGTACACCTCCGAGCCTCCCCTGGTACCACCCGACACTCCCCAGGCACACCTCTCACACTCCCAGGTACACCTCCGACACTCTGCACACCTCTGACACTGCTGGTGCATCTCAGACACTCCCTGGCACATCTCCGACACTCCCTGGTACACCTCCGACACTCCCAGGCACACCAGACACTCCCAGGCACACACCTGACACTCCCAGGTACACCCCTGACGCTCCCAGGCACACCCCTGACATTCCCCAGGTACACCTCTCACACTCCCAGGTACACTCTCCTGACACTCCCAGGTACACCTCTGACACCTGCTGTACACCCTGGACACTCCCAGGTACACTCTCTGACACCCCAGGCACACCTGTGACACTCCCCAGTTACAGCCTGACACCTCCAGGCACACCTCCGGACACTCCCCAGGCACACCCTCCGAGTCTCCCCTGCACACCTCCGACACTCCCCAGGCACACCCCTGACACTCCCCAGGCACACCCCCAACACTCCCAGGTACACCTCTGACACTCCAAGGCACACATCTGACACTCCCAGGCACATCTCTGATACTCTCAGGTATAGCTCTCTGACACTTGTGCTACCGCTGACACTCCCAGGCACACTGCTGGACACTTCCCAGGTACACCGCTGACACTCCCCAGGCACACTGCTGACACTGCCATGGTACATGCTTGACTGCATGTACACCTCAGACACTTCCCCAGGCACACCTCAGACACTGCCAGGCACACCTCTGACACTCCCAGGTACACCTCTGACACTCTGCAGACCTCTGACACTCCCAGGTACACCTCAGACACCCTAGGTACACCCCTGACACTTCATGAACACCTCTAACACTTCCAGGCACACCTCCGACACTCCCAGGTACACCTCTGACACTCCCCAGGCACACCCCTGACACCTTTGTACATTCCTGACACTTGTAGTACACACACCTCTCTGACACTCCCAGGTACTCCACTGACATTCCTGGTACACCCCACACTCCCTACAGGCACACCTCACTTCCAGGCACACCTCTGACACTCCCCAGGTACACCTCACACTGCCAGGTACACCTCTCACACTGCCAGGTACACTTGTGACACTCCAGGTACAATTCCACACCTCACAGGTACACCTCCGACACTCCCAGGTACACCTCTAAACCTCTCAGGAACACCTCCGATATTCCCAGGCACACCTCCGATACTCCCAGGTACACCCTTGACACTCCAGGCACTCCACTGGACACACTCCCAGGCACACCCTCTGACACTCCCCAGGTACACCTCAGACACTCGCAGGCAAACCCTCTCACACTCCCAGGCACACCTCCGACACCTCCAGGCACACCACCAACACTCCCCAGGCACACCTCACACCCCAGGCACACCTGACCTCCCAGGTTCACCTCTGACACTCCCACCTCTGACACCCCAGGTACACCTCCGACACTCCCTGGTACACCTCCGACACTCCCAGGTACACCTCCGACACTCCAAGGTACATCCCTGACTCTCCCAGGTACACCTCTGACACTCCCAAGTACACCTCTGATACTCCCAGGTATACCTGTGACACTCCCAGTGACACCCCTGACACTCCCAGGTACACCTCTGACACTGCCAGGTACACCTCTGACATTCCCAGGTACACCTCTTGACACTCCCAGGTTCACCTCTGACACTCCCAGGATAACCTCTGACACTCCCAGGTACACCGCTGACACTCCCTGGTACTTCTCTGACACTCCCAGGTACACCTCAGACACTCCCAGGTGTGGTGTGGTGTAATCCAGGACAAGGTTCTTGAAACTCCAGGGCACGAGCAGTAGGTATATTCAATAAGTGTACAAGATTGGGCGTGATAGCCAACCGACACAGGAACGATTACTAGGGACCCCGGACCGTAGGTAGGCCGGAGCCGATCTGAGGGAAATTAGCTAGCTAGGCAAGGAGAGTTGCTAGACATTACTAGGACAATAAATGAGGTCTTCTAATTACTCGACTAGCGCGGTACAGACATAGTACATCGGGACATAATAAATGAACATAGGCAATAGACATAAGCATAGACATCAGACATGCTATAATAATATGTAGTAATACAGACATGTGAATAAATGGTACAATGAATGGTAATAGAGTCTTGGCGTCAGGCGTGTTCACATATCTTGGTATGTACATATCTATACACCTCCCTCCCCCTTTACGCTCGTAGTGCAATCTCGAGCGGCTACGGACTCTTTTTCCATGAGTCGGGGGGAGCGGCGAGGGACAATGGGAGGATCAACTGACGACCTTCGTTCCTGGTCTGGGCAAGGGGACACAGGGGACGGGGAGGAAGGTCCGTCACTAGAGGATGGCACTGGGCGGAGGTGGCGTCTGTTTCGCCACCACACACGACCACTGGGGAGGCGGACTTGGTACGAACGAGACTCGCCACGGCCCATGACGACCCCGACCTTGTCCCAGCGGTGTGACGTCGGGTCCTGGATTCGTACTTGCTGGCCGACGGTCAACCTGGGAAGGGGGCGGGCGTGGGCGTCATAGTGGCTTGTCACTTGGGCCATCCGGGCAGCCTCACGGCGGTCACACTCGTCCGCCTTGATCTGCCATTCATCTAAGAAGGACTGGGGGTGGGCAGGCACACAAGTACGAAGGGGGCGGCCATACAACACCTGGGCAGGAGAGCGTCCGGCAGGGGTAGGGGTGTTACGGAGTTCCAGTAGGCCCCTGTCGAACTCCTCGCAGTCCAGGTTCCCCGTCGGTGCTGTCTTGAGGATGAGGTATTTTACGGACTTTACCGCTGCCTCGGCGTGGCCATTCGCCTGCGGGTAATGAGGGGAGGTGACGATGTGGTGGACGCCCCAGCGTTCGGCGAAGCTCTTGAACTCGTGGCTATTGAACGGGGGCCCACCGTCGGTTCGGAGGCGGAGAGGCACTCCGACTTCCCGGAAGAAGCAACAAAACATCCGGATGACCCTGGAAGAGGTGGTGTCCCGACCACAGGGAACTACCACGGGCCATCCAGAGAGCCTGTCGGCGACCACCAGGAAAGACTTTCCGGCCACATTAAAGAAGTCGGCGGACACGGACTCAAAGGGCCGCTTTGGGAGGTCATTGCACAGGTACGGCTCTTGTTGCTGGCTGGGCTGGAGTTGCTGGCAAGGCTCACAGGCCTCAACCGTGCTCTTAATATCGGCGTCAATACCAGGCCAGAAGACGGTCTGACGGGCTCTGCGCCTGGTGGCTTCAACGCCGCGGTGGCTGTCATGGAGGCGGGATAAGGTGCGCCGGCGGAGGGCAGCGGGAACGACGATCCTGGGGCCATACAACACCAGCTCTCCGTCCGCATAGAGGCTATCCCTTAGCTTCCAGAAGGGGAGGGCGGAGGCGTGAATGTCGTAGCGGTTGGTGGGGAATCCAGCGGAGACGTAGTCGAGGAGTTGGACGTATGCCGGGTCTTGAGCGGCGGCGATGCGAAGCTCCTGGAGAGTCCTATCGTCTTCGATGGAGGGCGTCGTCGTCGTCTTGTCAGCAAGAGAAGTGGCTGTGTGTGTCACTAAAGACCGAACGTGAGCAGCGGCCGTGGTACAGTCGACTTCATCTTCAGGTGTGGGGCGACTAACAGGGGCTCGGGAGAGGGCGTCTGGTATGCACAGAAGCTTCCCGGCGCGCCACACAGCTGTAAAGACGTAAGGGGCGGTCTTCTCTTTGAGGCGTTGGAGGCGAGGATTTTCGATGGCGTCCAACGTGTAGTGATTGAGGATGGGTATGAGCGGGCGATGGTCCGTCATGAGGGTGAAATGCCCAAGGCCGAACAGGTAAAGGCGGCACTTGGCCATAGCCCAGGCGACTGCCAGCATCTCTAGTTCGATGGTGGCGTATCTGGTCTCCGTGTCCGTCAGAAACCTGGAGCCACACTGAACTAAGCGCAGTCTACCCTGGCCGTGGTCTTGAAGGAGGGCATATCCGAGGCCGTATAGACGGGAGGCGTCGGTCTGGAGGACCACTGGTAAGGACGGGTCGAAGGGTGCCAAGACTGGTGGTGACAGCAACGCCTTCTTAACATTCCTGAACGCTAGGTCGTGGTCAGAAGTCCAGAGGAAGGAGCGCTTGGGGCTCATGAGGGGGCGTAGAGGTTGGGCTGATGTGGCGATTTTAGGGGAGAAGTCGGCCAGCTGATTTCCCAGGCCCATAAATGAGCGAAGGTCGGTCAGGTTCGCTGGAGTAGGGAAGTCCCTGATGGCCTTGACCTTCTCCTCATCAGCTGAGATCCCCTCTGGCGAGATGTTGTAGCCGCAGTAGTTAACTTGGGGGGCGGCGACCACAAATTTATCTTTGTTCAGGGTGATACCATGGGCACGACATCTTGTGAGCATCAGATGAACTCGGTTCAAGTGGGCCGGGAGATCATCGTCGAAGAGCAGGATGTCATCTACGACCTTCACGCAGTTGGTGACACCCTGCAGGGCCATATCCCCACGGAGGCAGTACGCATCCCCCGTTGCTGCGAAGCCCATGGGTCCGCGGCAGTGTTGGAAGCGGCCGTGGGGCGTGATGAATGTAGTGAGGTGGCGATCTTCTTCCGCCAGGTCGACTTGCCAGTACCCATGTAGTGCATCCGCCGTGGTAAAGAACTTTGCAGACGGGGTGACGCTGCGGACTGCTTGGATGGGCGTAGGCGATGGATGGGCGGGACGGGAGACCTGCGAGTTGAGATGGGTGAGGTCCACTGTGATGCGAACACCTACAGGCTTGGGTGCCAAGACCATAGGGTGGCACCACTCGGAGGGCTCCTCACCGGCGTGTCTGATGATCCCCTGCTGCACCAGAGAATCGAGCTCCGCCTTCACCTTGTCCCGTATGGCAAAGGGGATAGGCCTGGGTGTGTGGATGGCGAAAGGCGTCGCGCCAGGCTTGAGGTGGATTCTCATCGGGGGGCCTGTCATCTTCTTGAGCGGCGTCTTCTGGAGGTCGGGCTTGGAGACAAGGACGTCGCTGAACTGACGAAAAAAGAACTCCCGGGCGGCAGCAGGTGTGGTCATGGCTGAAACAGGTATCTCTGCACACCTGTTGAGGTGTGTCACAGCGAGGATGGGCTTTGGGAACTCGGATGAGACGATGGCCAAGTCCTGACAATGGCCACATGACAAGAGAGGGGTTTGGATGCCCTCATGGACGTGGACTGTGGCAAGGCAAGACTTGGGACCGAGCTGTAGTGTTGCCTTGAAGCAACCCAAAGGTGGAGCCATCGGGGACCCGTCCGCTGTGAGCACGTCGTTCATGGCTGTGGGTGACAGGCTACTCCTGGGAATGTTGAGGGCGTCCAGGTGTGTTGGTCCAATCACCGTGATGTCCGCGCCCGTGTCAGGTATCATCAGGAGGTTGGAAGAGTTGGTACCGTAGGACAGACGAACATTGACGGGCTTGGGGGACCTGTCACTCGAGGTATCATCCACGCGTCGGCATCCTTTGTTGTTCTTGGGAGACGGTGGTGTGGACGTTCTGTCGGGCTGTGAAGAGACGTTTTGACCTGGAGATGGAGGCTTCTTGGTGGACCTGCAACACTTGGCGAAGTGTCCTTGCTTGTTGCAAGCATTGCATGAGACCTTGTTGGCAGGACATCGAGGTGTGCGGGGCCAATGGCCTTGAAACCCGCAGTTTCGACATGTACTATCAGCCGCAGGGCACTTTCCTGGACCATGCTGGCGCTGACAGTTTCTGCAGGATTCGGGAGAAGAAACTGGTGACTGTGACGGGGGCTGTGGAGAGGACGCCGTCTGCATCTGGCGTTGATTCCTCTTGTAGGTGGAGACGGCGTGGACTTGAGATGGCGATGAGTGTATAGCTGAGGCAGCCTCTCTTGTGGCCTCATACGACCTGCAACAGGTGACGAAGTCGGTGAGGGAAGAGGCGGCGTCGAGGGTGAGGAGTTTCTGAAGCAGGTCCTCGTCACGTACACCCATCAGCAAGATCATCTTGAGCTGGATCTCAGCACAGGTTACAGGATCGCCTGTACATAGGTCCACCTCGGTTGCTAGGTCCTTAAGTCGTGCATAGAAGTCTGAGAATGATTCCCCAGAAGCTTGTTTGCAGGATAGCAGTTCCCTACGACGCAAAGCTTCATTGCGGAGGCCACGGAAATGACTCTGCAAGGCGTTTAAAACCTCTGTCACTGACCTGGGGGAGTCAGGGGGGATGGCTAGCGTGTGCTCTAGGAGGCGTTGAACATCGAGGGAAATGCACGATCTTAATTGGATGAGTTGTTTATGAGGGGGCATTCGATTGAGGTCAGACATAACAGCAAAGTCTTCGAAACGACGTCGCCATTGACGGTATACTTGATATGTTGCATCAGATTGAAGAGGTGGGGGGCTGGGAACTGAAGACTTGCTGTGCAGGGGTGTACTCGAGACGGCAGGCGGTGGAGGAGGCACGGAGAGGTCGACGAGAGTTGAGACTGGAACAGGTGGTTGAGAAGACACTGAGGCATACCTAGGGGAGATAGGTGACGTGTGAGGAGGCGTTGTCTGAAGGATAGATGAAGAGGCTGAAGCTGGCGAATTGGTTGTGGCAGCTGGTGAAGTCGTCCTCGTTGCCAGCAATTCCAATAGGTCCAGGAATTTGCGGTTATCAGCTTGGTGTTGTTGTTGAAGTTGAAGACGGTAAGCTGATTCCTCTGACTGTCTTGACAATTCCTCTTGATGTCGTTTTTCCTCCTCTAATTGACGTCTTTGGGCTTCCTTCTCTTGGGAAACTTGTAGGAAGTGGATTAACTGACGTATATCCTGGCTCCCATCCTTTGAATTTGGCGCGCCCGGCGTGTGAGGCGTGAGGGGGGGTGGGAGGGTCTGTGAGGCGTCGTCTTCCTCATAATCCTCATATAAATTTCCCAGCAAATCGTCGTGGTCAGACATCTCGTGTTTGGTATTGTTGCGATGGGAAAGACAAGGAGAATAAGGTGAAGTGCTATGTTTTCGTCAATGGATTTGCTTAAGTGTAGGAACCGGTGGGCAAGTAAAAGAGTACTGACTGTAATATTTGTGAAGTGAGAGGAGGCGGCTGGCGGCGGTGTATTCCTCCGCGCGCCCGGGCGAGATGCTGGTGATGACTCAGTGGAGGGGAGGGAATCAGTGGCTTGCGGGCCTGCGTGGATGGAGGATGTATGCCGGAAGTGCTGTCTTGGAAACTGGGCTGAAGGCGTTTCTCCTACCTGTAGGGCCGCAGAAACATAGCAAAGAGACATGAAAGGCACTGCACTTCACTTAGGGCACTTCACAAGGTCACAAAGCACTTTAAATCCAGGGGCACTGTGGAGTATATCTTCTGGGCGGGAAACACGAGGCCGGGAAACAGACGGGGCCGGCTCTTGAGGCTTGTAAACTGTCGTGTTGGAGCTACCCAACTGCGCCATGTGGTGTGGTGTAATCCAGGACAAGGTTCTTGAAACTCCAGGGCACGAGCAGTAGGTATATTCAATAAGTGTACAAGACTGGGCGTGATAGCCAACCGATACAGGAGCGATTACTAGGGACCCCGGACCGTAGGTAGGCCGGAGCCGATCTGAGGGAAATTAGCTAGCTAGGCAAGGAGAGTTGCTAGACATTACTAGGACAATAAATGAGGTCTTCTAATTACTCGACTAGCGCGGTACAGACATAGTACATCGGGACATAATAAATGAACATAGGCAATAGACATAAGCATAGACATCAGACATGCTATAATAATATGTAGTAATACAGACATGTGAATAAATGGTACAATGAATGGTAATAGAGTCTTGGCGTCAGGCGTGTTCACATATCTTGGTATGTACATATCTATACACCAGGTACACCTCAGACACTCCCCAGGTACACTGCTGACACTCCCAGGTACACCTCTGACACCTGGTACACACCTCCGACACTCCCAGGCACACTCTGATACCCCCCCCAGGTACACCCCCTGGCTCTCTGGGGTATACCAGACACTCCCCAGGTCCACCTCCCGACACTCCCAGGTACACCCTCCGACACTCCCAGGTGCAATCTGACACTCCCCAGGTACACCTCCGATACTCCCAGGCACACCTTGACACTCCCAGGTACTCCACTGACACCCCTGGCACACCTCTCACACTCCCCAGGTGCCACCTCCCCAGACACTCCAGGCAAACCCTGACACTCCCAGGCACACCTCCGACACTTCCAGGCACACCACTGACATTCCAGGCACATTCCCGACACTCTGCAGGCACACCTCCGACCTCCCAGGCACACCCCAGACTCTCCCAGGCACACATCCGACACCTCCTGGCACACTCTCCGACACTCTTCAGATACACCTCCGACACTGCTGCATCTCAGACACTCCCTGGTACACCTCTGGACACTCCCCTGGTACACCTCCGACACTCTGTGGCACACCCCCTGACACTCCCAGGTACACCTCTGGACAATCCCAAGGCCACCTGGTACTTCCGGTGCATACTCTCTGACACTCCCCATGTACACCTCTGACACTCCCCAGGCCTCCCAGGTACACCTCAGACACTCCCAGGTACACCCCTGACACTCCCAGGTACACCCCTGACACCTCCCAGGTACACCTCTCACTCCCAGGTACACCTCCGACACTCCCAGGTACACCTTTCACACCCAAGGTACACCTCTGACACTCCGCTGGTGCATCTCAGACACTCCCTGGTACACCTCCGACACTCCCTGGTACACCTCCGACACTCCCAGGTACACCTCAGACACTCCCAGGTACACCCCTGACACACTCCCAGGTACACCCCTGACGCTCCCAGGTACACCCCTGACACTCCCAGGTACACCTCTCACACTCCCAGGTACACCTCCGACACTCCCAGGTACACCTCTGACACTCCAAGGTACACCTCTGACACTCCCAGGTACACCTCTGACACTCCCAGGTACACCTGTGACACTCCCAGTTACAGCTCCGACACCTCCAGGTACACCTCCGACACTCCCAGGTACACCTCCGACACTCCCTGGTACACCTCCGACACTCCCAGGTACACCTCTGACACTCCCAGGTACACCTCTGACACTCCCACACTCCCAGGTACACCTCAGACACTCCTAGGTACACCCCTGACACTTCCAGAACACCTCTGACACTTCCAGGTACACCTCCGACACTCCCAGGTACACCTCTGACACCCAGGCACACCTCTGACACTCCTAGGTACATCCCTGACACTCCCAGCACTCCTGACACTCCCAGGTACTCACTGACATTCCCTGGTACACCTCCGACACTCCCACACCTCTGACACTCCGGTGTACACCTCTGACACTCCCAGGTACACCTCACACTGCCAGGTACACCTCTGACACTGCCAGGTACACCTGTGACACTCCCAGGCACACCTGACACTCACAGGTACACCTCCGACACCCCAGGTACACCTCTAAACCTCCCAGGAACACCTCCAATTCCCAGGTACACCTCCGATACTCCCAGGTACACCCTGACACTCCCCAGGTACTCCACTGACACTCCCAGGTACACCTCTGACACTCCCAGGTACACCTCAGACACTCGCAGGTAAACCTCTGACACTCCCAGGTACACCTCCGACACTTCCAGGTACACCACTAACACTCCCAGGTACACCTCTCACACCCCAGGTACACCTCCGACTCCCAGGTTCACCTCTGACACTCCCAGGTACACCTCCGACACTCCCAGGTACACCTCCGACACCCCTGTACACCTCCGACACTCCCAGGTACACCTCCGACACCTGCTGTACATCCCTGACTCTCCCAGGTACACCCTGACACTCCCAAGTACACCTCTGATACTCCCAGGTATACCTGTGACACTCCCAGTTACACCCTGACACTCCCAGGTACACCTCTGACACTGCCAGGTACACCTCTGACATTCCCAGGTACACCTCTAACTCTCCCAGGTTCACCTCCTCTGACACTCCCAGATAACCTCTGACACTCCCAGGTACAGCTGACACACTCCCTGGCTTCTGACACTCCAGGTACACCTCAGACACTCCCAGGTACACCTCAGACACTCCCAGGTACACCGCTGACACTCCCAGGTACACCTCTGACACTCCCAGGTACACCTCTGACACTCCCAGGTACACCTCCGATACCCCCAGGTACACCTCTGGCTCTCCCAGGTATACCTCAGACACTCCCAGGTCCACCTCCGACACTCCCAGGTACACCTCCGACACTCCCAGGTGCACCTCTGACACTCCCAGGTACACCTCCGATACTCCCAGGTACACCTTTGACACTCCCAGGTACTCCACTGACACTCCCTGGTACACCTCTCACACTCCCAGGTACACCTCAGACACCCCCCAGAAACCTCTGACACTCCCAGGCTACACCTCCGACACTTCCAGGTGCCCACCACTGACATTCCCAGGTACACCTCCGACACTCGCAGGTACACCTCCGACTCTCCCATGTACACCTCAGACTCTCCCAGTGCACACATCCGACACTCTCTGGTACACCTCCGACACTCCCAGATACACCTCCGACACTCCCAGGCCACCCCTGACACTCCCAGGTACACCCCTCTGACACTCCCAAGTACACCTCTGGTACTTCCAGCTATACTTGACACTCCCAGGACACCTCTGACACCCCAGGCACACCTCTCACACTCCCAGGCCACCTCTGACACTCCTGGTGCATCTCAGACACTCCCGGTACAACCCTGAAACTCCCAGGTACACCCCTGACGCTCCCAGGTACACCCCTGACACTCTCAGGTACACCTCTGACACTCCCAGGTACACCTACACTCCCAGGTACACCTCTGACAACTCCCAGGTACACCTCTGACACTCCCAGGTACACCTCTGACACTCCCAGGTACACCTCTGACACTCCAGGTACTCGACACCGTACACCTCCCACACTGCACACCTCCGCCCCTGGTACACCTCCGACACTTCCAGGTACACCTCTGACACTCCCAGGTACACCCCTAACACTCCCAGGTACACCTCTGACACTCCAAGGTACACATCTGAGACTCCCAGGTACATCCCTGATACCAGGTATACCTCTGACACTCCCAGGTACACCATGACACTCCAGGTACACACCGCTGACACCCAAGGAATACCGCTGACATTCCCAGTAGCCAGCTGACACTGCCATGGTACACGCTTCTGACACCCATGTACAGCTCAGACACTTCCCAGGTACACCTCAGACACTCCCAGGTACACCTCTGACACTCCCAGGTACACCTCCGACACTCCCAGGTACACCCCTCCTGACACTCCCAGGTACACCCCTGACACTCCCAGGTACACTTCTGACACCCCAAGTACACCTCTGGTACTTCCAGCTATACTCTGACACCCAGGTACACCTCCGACACCTCCCAGGTACACCCCTGACACTCCCAAGTACACTTCTGACACTCCCAAGTACACCTCTGGTACTTCCAGCTATACTTCTGACACTGTGTACCTCTCTGACACTAGGTACACCTCAGACACTCCCAGGTAAACCTCTGACACTCCCAGGTACACCTCCGACACTTCCAGGTACACCTGACATTCCCAGGTACACCTCCGACACTGCAGGTACACCTCCGACTCTCCCAGGTACACCTCAGACTCTCCCAGGTACACATCCGACACCCTGGTACACCTTCCGACACTTCTGATACACCTCCGACACTCGCTGGTGCATTCCTCAGACACTCCCTGGTACACCTCCGACACTCCTGGTACACCTCCGACACTCCCAGGTACACCCCTGACACTCCCAGGTACACCTCTGACACTCCAAGGTACACATCCGACACTCCCAGGTACATTCTGATACTCTCAGGTATACCTCTGACACTCCGGTACACCGCTGACACTCCCAGGTACACCGCTGACACTCCCAGGTACACCGCGACACTCGGTACACCGCTGACACTGCCATGTACACGTTTGACACTCCATGTACACCTCAGACACTCCCAGGTACACTCAGACACCCCAGGTACACCTCTGACACTCCCAGGTCACACCGCTGACACTCCCAGGTACACCTCTGACACTCCCAGGTACACCTGCACACTCCCAGGTACCCCCCTGACACTTCTAGGAACACCTCTGACACTTCCAGGTACACCTCCGACACCCCAGGTACACCTCTGATACTCCCAGGCACCCATGACACTCCTAGGTACATCTCTGACACTCCCAGGTACACCTCTGACACTCCCAGGTACTCCACTGACATTCCTGGTACACCTCCGACACTCCAGGTACCCTGACACTCCCAGGTACACTCCCAGGTACACCTCTCACACTGCCAGGTACACCTCTCACACTGCTAGGTACACCTGTATCCAGGACACCTGTGATACTGCCAGGTACACCTCCGACACTCCCAGGACACCTCCTAATACTCCAGGTACACCTCTGACATCCCAGGTACACCTGGACACCTCCCAGGTACACCTTCGTCACTCCCAGGTACACCCCTGATACTCAGGAACACTTCCGATATTCCCAGACTCCGATACTCCCAGGTACACCTTTGACACTCCCAGGTACTCCACTGACACGTACTTGACACCCCAGGTACACCTCTGACACTCCCAGGTAAACCTCTGACACTCCCAGTACACCTCCGACACTTCCAGGTACACCACTAACCTCCCAGGTACACCTCTCACACTGCCAGGTACACCTCCGACTCTCCCAGGTACACCTCTGACACTCCCAGGTAAACCTCCGACACTCCCTGGTACACCTCCGACACTCCCAGGTACACCTCCGACACCCCAGGTACATCCCTGACTCTCCCAGGTACACCTCCGACACTTCAAGGAACACCACTAACACTCCCAGGTACACCTCTCACACCTCCCAGGTACACCTCCGACTTCCGAGGTACACCTCTGACACTCCCAGGTACACCCCTCCGACACTCCCAGGTACACCTCCGACACCCTGGTACACCTCCGGCACTCCCAGGTACACCTCTGACACTCCCTGGTACATCCCTGACTCTCCCAGGTACCTCTGACACTCCCAAGTACACCTCTGATACTCCCAGGTATACCTCTGACACTCCTAGGTACCCCGACACTCCCAGGTACACCCTGACACTGCCAGGTACACCTCTGACAATCCCAGGTACACCTCTGACACTCCCAGGTTCACCTCTGACACCCCAGGATCACCCCTGACACTCCCAGGTACACCGCTGGACACTCCCTGGTACTTTCTGACACTCCCAGGTACACCTCAGACACTCCCAGGCCACCCCAGACACCCTCAGGCCACCACTGACACTCCCAGGTACACCTGCAGACCTCCCAGGTACACCTCCAGACACTCCCAGGCACACCGCTGACACTCCCAGGAACACCTCTGACACCCCAGGTACACCTCCGACACTCCCAGGTACACCTCCGATACTCCCAGGTACACCTCTGGCTCTCCAGGGTATGCCTCAGACACCCCAGGTCCACCTCCGACACTCCCAGGTACCTCCGACACTCCCAGGTGCACCTCTGACACTTCCAGGTACACCTCCGATACTCATAGGTACACCTTTGACACTCCCAGGTACTCCACTGACACTCCCTGGTACACCTCTGACACTCCCAGGTACACCTCAGACACTCCCAGGTACACCTCTGACACTCTGTACACCTGTGACACTCCCAGGTACACCTCCGACACTCCCAGGTACACCTCCGATACTCCCAGGTACACCTCTGGCACTCCCAGGTATACCTCAACACTCCCAGGTCCACCTCCGACACTCCCAGGTACACCTGACACTTCCAGGTACACCACTAACACTCCCAGGTACACTCTCACACTTCCAGGTACACCTCTGACACTCCCAGGTACACCTCGACACTCCAGGCACACCTCTGACACTAGGTACACCCTCAGACACTCCTAGGTACACCCTGACACTTCAGAACAACTTTGACACTTCCAGGTACACCTCCGACACTCCCAGGTACACCTCTGACACTCCCAGGTACACCTCTGACATTCCTAGGTACATCTCTGACACCCCAGGCACACCTCCTCTGACACCCCAGGTACTCCACTGACATTCCCTGGCACACCTCCGACACTCCCAGGTACACCTCTGACACTCCCAGGTACACCTCTGACACTCCCAGGTACACCTCTGACACTGCCAGGTACACCTCTGACACTCCCAGGTACATCTTGACACCCCAGGTACACCTCCTGACACTCCCAGGTACACATCTGACACTCCCAGGTACATCTCTGATACTCAGGTATACCTTGACACTCCCAGGCCACCGCTGACACTCCCAGGTACACCACGGACACTCCCAGGTACACCGCTGACAACTCCCAGGTACACCGCTGACACTGCCATGGTACACGTTTGACACTCATGCACACCTCAGACACTCCAGGTACACCTCAGACACTCCCAGGTACACCTCTCGACACTCCCAGGCACACCTCTGACACTCCCAGGCACACCTCTGACACCCCAGGTACACCTTCAGACACTCCCAGGTACACCCGACACTCCAGAACACTCTGACACTTCCAGGAACACTGACACCCCAGGCACACCTCTGACACCCCAGGTCACACCTCTGACACCCCAGGTACACCTCTCACACTGCCATGTACACCTGTGACACTGCCAGGTACACCTGTGACACTCCCAGGTACACCTGTGACACTGCCAGGTACACCTCCGACTCTCCCAGGTACACCTCTAATACTACCAGGAACACCTCCGATATTCCAGGTACACCTCCGACACTCCCAGGCACACCCACACCCCAGGTACCCACTCACACCTCCCAGGTACACCTCTGACACTCACAGGTACACCTCTGACACTCCCAGGTACACCTCTGACACTGCCAGGTACACCTGTGACACTCCCAGGCACACCTGTGACACTCCCAGGTACACCTCCGACACTTCAAGGTACACCTCTGATACTCAGGAACACTTCCTGATATTCCCAGATACACCTCCGATACTCCCAGGTACACCTTGACACCTCCCAGGCACTAACTGACACCCCAGGTACACCTCTGACACTCACAGGTACACCATCAACACTCCCAGGTACACCTCACACTCCCAGGAACACCTCCGACTCTCCCAGGCACACCTCTGACACCCCAGGTAAACCTCCGACTCTCCCAGGTACACCTCCGACACCCCTGGTACACCTCCGACAATCCCAGGCACACCTCCGACACCCCAGGCACATCCCCGACCTCTCCCAGGTACACCCTGACACTCCCAAGTACACCTCTGATACTCCCAGGTATACCTCTGACACTCCCAGGTCACACCCCTGACACCCCAGCTACACCTCTGACACTGCCAGGTACATCTCTGACACCCCAGGTACAACTCCCTGACACCCCAGGTTCACCTCCTGACGCCCCAGGATCTCTGACACCCCAGGCACACCGCTGACACCTCTTTGTACCTTCGACACCCCAGGTACACCTCAGACAATCCCAGGTCACACCTCAGACACTCCCAGGTACACCGCTGACACCCCAGGTACACCTCTGACACTCCCAGGTACACCTCCGACACTCCAGGTACACCCCTCCATACTCCCAGGTACACCTCTGGGCTTCCCAGATATACCTCAGACACCTCCCAGGTCCACCCTCCGACACTCCCAGGTACACCTCCGACACCCCAGGCACCTCTGACACTTCCAGGTACACCTCCGATACCCTAGGTACACCTCCGACAACTCCCAGGTACGCCTTGACACTCCCAGGCTCCACTGACACCCCTGGCACACCTCCCCCACACTCCCAGGCACATCTCAGACACTCCCCAGGCACACCCAGACACTCCCAGGCACACCTGTGACACCCCAGGCACACCTCCGACACTCCCAGGCACACCTCTGATACTCCCAGGTACACTCTGGCCTCCCAGGCATACACCAGACACTCCCAGGTCCACCTCCGACACCCAGGTACACCTCCGACACCTCCAGGTCCACCCCACTGACATCCAGGTACACCTCTCACACTCCCAGGTACACCTCCTGACTCTACCAGGTACACCCCAGACCTCCCAGGCACACCCGACACCCCTGGCACACCTCCGACACTCCCCACGCACACCTCCGACACTCCCAGGCACACCCCCGACACCCCAGGCACACCTCTGACACTCCCAAGCACACATCTGTACTCTCCAGGCACACTTCTGACACACTCCCATGTACACCCATGACACCCCAGGCACACCTCTGACACCCCAGGTACTCCACTGACATTCCCTGGCATACCTCCGACACTCCCAGGCACACCTCAGACACTCCAAGGCATACCCCTGACACTCCCAGGCACACCCCTGACGCTCCCAGGTACACCCCTGACACCTGAGGCACACCTCTCACACCCCAGGCACACCTCCGACACTCCCCAGGCACACCTCTGACACTCCACGCACACCTCTGACACCCCAGGCCACCTCTGACACTCCCAGGCACACCTGCACACCCCAGGCAGAGCCTCCCGACACCTCCAGGTGCCACCTCCGACACTCCCAGGTACACCTCCGACACTCCCTGGTACACCTGACACCCCAGGCACACCTCTGACACCCCAGGCACACCCCCACACTCCCAGGCACACCTCTGACACTCCAAGGCACACATCTGACACTCCCAGGTACATCTCTGATACTCTCAGGTATACCCTGACACTCCCAGGCACACCGCTGACACTCCCAGGTACACCTCTGACACTCCCAGGTACACTCTGACCCCCAGGCACACCTCCGACACTCCCAGGCACACCTCTGACACTCCGAGCACACCTCTGACACCCCAGGCACACCTCTGACACCCCAGGCACACCGTGACACTCAGGTGCAGAGCTCCGACACCTCCAGGCACACCCCGACACCCCAGGCACACCTCCGACACCCCCTGGCACACCTCCGACACCCCAGGCACACCTCTGACACTCCCAGGCACACCCCAACACCCCAGGCACACCTCTGACACCTCCTGCACACATCTGACACCCCAGGCACATCTCTGATACTCCCAGGCATACCTCTGACACTCCCAGGCACACCGCTGACACCCCAGGTGCACACCCCTGACACCCCCAGGCACACCTCTGACACTCCCAGGCACACCTCTGACACTCCCAGGCACACCTCTGACACTCCCCAAGCACACCTCTGGTACTTCCACCCATACTCTGACACTCCCAGGCACCTCTGACACCCAGGCACACCTCTGACACTCCCCAGGCACACCTCTGACACCCCTGGCATCCCAGGCACCCCTGGCACACCTCCGACACTCCCTGGCACACCCTGACACCCCAGGCACACCCCTGACGCTCCCAGGCACACCGCTGACTCTCCCAGGAACACACCCCTGACACTTCCAGGTACACCTCTGACACTCCCAGGCACACCTGTGACACCCCAGGCACTTCTCCGACACCTCCAGGCACACCTCCGACACCCCAGGCACACCTCCGTCACCCCTGGTACACCTCCGACACTCCCAGGTACACCTCTGACACTCCCCAGGTACACCCCAACACAATGAGGCACACCTCTGACACTCCAAGCGTACACATCTGACACTCCCAGGCACATCTCTGATACCCCAGGCATACCTCTGACACTCCCAGGCACACCGCTGACACTCCCAGGCACACCGCTGACACTGGCACACCGCTGACACTAGGTACACCGCTGACACTGCCATGGCACACGCTGACACCCATGCACACCCCAGACACTTCCAGGCACACCTCAGACACCCCAGGCACACCTCTGACACCCCAGGCACACCTTCGACACCCGGCACACCTCCGACACCCCAGGCACACCCCAACACCCAGGTACACCTCTGACACTCCAAGGCACACATCTGACACCCAGCACATCTCTGATACTCCCCAGGTATACTCCTGACACCCCAGGCACACCGCTGACACCCCAGGCACACCCTGACACTCCCCAGGTACACCTCTGACACTCACAGGCACACCTCTGACACCCCAGGCACACCTCTGACACTCCCCAAGCACACCTCTGGTACTTCCACCCATACTTCTGACACCCCAGGCACACTCTGACACTCCCAGGCAACCTCTGACACTCCCAGGCACACCTCCTGACACTCCCCTGGCATCTCAGGCACCCTGGCACACCTCCGACACTCCCCTGGCACACCTCCACACCCCAGGCACACCCCTGACGCCCCAGGCACACCGCTGACTCTCCCAGGAACACCCTCTGACCCCCAGGCACACCTTACACTCCCAGGCACACCTCTGACAAACCCAGGCACACCTCTGACACTTCCAGGCACCCCCTGACACTCCCAGGCACTTCCAGCACCCTGTGCTCCCTCCGAC
Organism: Homarus americanus; assembly: GCF_018991925.1. Lineage (NCBI taxonomy): Eukaryota > Metazoa > Arthropoda > Malacostraca > Decapoda > Nephropidae > Homarus > Homarus americanus. Next base: position 24,374 of record NW_024736896.1, read on the forward strand.
ACCAGGCACACCTCCGTCACCCTGGCACACCTCCGACACCCCAGGCACACCTCTGACACCCCAGGCACACCCCCAACACAATGAGGTACACCTCTGACACTCCAAGGTACACATCTGACACTCCCAGGCACATCTCTGATACCAGGCATACCTCTGACACTCCCAGGCACACCGCTGACACTCCAGTGACACCGCTGACACTCCCAGGCACACCGCTGACACTCCCAGGCCACCGCTGACACTGCCATGGTACACGTTTGACACTCCATGTACACCTCAGACACTTCCACGTACACCCCAGACACTCCCAGGCACACCTCTGACACCCCAGGCACACCTTCGACACTCCCCAGGTACACCTCCGACACTCCCAGGCACACCCCTGACACTCCCAGGCACACCACTGACACTCCCAAGCACACCTCTGGTACTTCCAGCCATACCTCTGAACAACCCAGGCACACCTCTGACACTCCAGGTACACCTCTGACACTCTCAGGCACACCCTGACATTCCGGCACACCGCTGACACTGCCATGGCACACGCTTGACACTACATGCACACCCCAGACACCTCCAGGCACCCTCAGACACTCCCAGGCACACCTCTGACACTCCAGGCACACCTCAGACACTGCACACCTCTGACACTCCCCAGGCACCCTTCTGACACTCCCAGGCACACCTCCGACACCCCAGGTACACCCCTGACACTCCCAGGCACACCACTGACACACCCCTGAGCACACCTCTGGTACTTCCAGCCATACCTCTGACACTCCCAGGCACACCTCTGACACTCCCAGGCACACCGCTGACACTCCCCAGGCACACCGCTGACATTAACAGGTACACCGCTGACACTGCCAGGCACACCGCTGACACTGCCATGGCACACGTTTGCACTCCATGTACACCCCAGACACTTCCAGGCACAACTCTGACACTCCCCAAGTACACCTCTGGTACTTCCAACTATACTCTGACACCCCAGGCACACCTCTGACACCTGCGCCACATCTGACACTCCAGGCATTTCTGACACCCCTGGCATCTCAGACACTCCCTGGCACACCTCCGACACTCCCTGCACACCCTGACAATCCCAGGTACACCCCAGACACCCCAGGCACACCCCTGACACTCCCAGGCCACCCCTGGCGCTCCCAGGTTCACCCCCTGACACCCCAGGCACACCCCTGACACTCCCAGGTACACCTCTGACACTCCCAGGCACATCTCATACCCCAGGTACACATCTGACACTCCCAGGTACATCTCTGATACTCCTCAGGTATACCTCTGACACTCCCAGGCACACCGCTGACACTCCCAGGTACACCGCTGACACTCCCAGGCACACCGCTGACCCCAGGCACACCACTGTCACTGCCATGGCCACGCTCTGACACCCATGCACACCAAAGACACTTCCAGGCACACCTCAGACACTCCCCAGGCACACCTCTGACACCCCAGGCACACCTCTGACACTCCCAGGTACACCCTGACACCCCAGGCACACCCCAGACACTCCCCAGGCACACCCCGACACTTCCAGGAACACCTCTGACACTTCCAGGCACATTCCCACACCCCAGGCACACCTCTGACACCCCAGGCACACCTCTGACACTCCTAGGCACATCTCTGACACCCCAGGTACACCTCTGACACCCCAGGCACTCCACTGACCCCTGGCACACCTCCGACACCCCAGGTACACCTGACACTCCCCAGGCACACCTCTGACACCCCAGGTACACCTCACACTGCCAGGCACACCTCTGACACTGCCAGGCACACCTGAGACACTCCCAGGCACACCTGACACCCCAGGCACACCCCCACACCCCAGGCACACCCGAATACTCACAGGAACACCTCCGATATTCCAGGTACACCTCCGATACCCCAGGCACACCTTGACACCCCAGGCACCACCCCACACCCCAAGCACACCCCTGACACCACAGGCACACCTCTGACACCCAGGCACACCTCTGACACTGCCAGGCACACCTGTGACACTCCCCAGGCACACCTCTGACACTCCACAGGTACACCTTGACACTGCCAGGTACACCTCTGACACTGCCAGGCACACCTCTGACATTCCCAGGCACACCTGCTGACACACCCAGGCACACCTCCGACACTCCCAGGTACACCTCTGATACTCTCAGGAACACCTCCGATATTCCCAGATACACGTCCGATACTCCCAGGCACACCCCTGACACTCCCAGGCACTCCACTGACACCCCAGGCACACCTCTGACACCCCAGGTACACCTCCGACACTTCCAGGCACACCAACACCCCAGAACACCTCACACTCCCAGGCACCTCAGACTCTCCCAGGTACACCTCTGACACCCCAGGCACACCTCTGACACTCCCAGGTACACCTCCGACACTCCCTGGTACACCTCCGACACTCCCAGGTACACCTCTGACACTCAAGCACACCTCTGACACTCCCAGGTACACCTCCTTGACACTCCCAGGTTCACCTCTGACACTTCCAGGCACACCTCTGACACTGCCAGTGCCATCTGTGACACTCCCAGGCACACCTCCGACACTCCAAAGTACACCTCTGATACTCCCAGAACACTTCCGATATTCGCAGGCCACCTCCGATACTCCCAGGTACACCTTTGACACTCCCAGGTACTCCACTCACACTCCCAAGTTCACATCTGATCCTCATAGGTACACCTCTGACACTACCAGGTACACATCTGACACTGCCAGGTTCGCCTCTGACACTCCCAGGTACACCTGTGACACTCCCAGGTACACCTCCGACACTCCAGGGTACACCTCTGATACTCCCAGGAACACTTCCGATATTCCCAGATACACCTCCGATACTCCCAGGTACACCTTTGACACTCCCAGGTACTCACCCTGACACTCCCAGGTACACCTCTGACACTCACAGGTACACCTTTGACACTGCCAGGTACACCTCTGACTGCCTGTCAGGTACACCTCTGACACTCCCAGGTGCACACCTGTGACCTCCCAGGTACACCTCCGACACTCCCAGGTACACCTCTGATACTCTCTCAGGAACACTTCCGATATTCCCAGATACACGTCCGACACTCCCAGGTACACCCTACACCTCCCAGGTACTCCACTGACACTCCCAGGTGCCTCCCAGCACTCCCAGGTACACCTGAACTCCCAGGTAAACCTCCTGACATTCCAGGTACCTCCCGACACTTCCAGGTACCTCAGACACTCCCAGGTACACCTCTGACATTCCAGGTACACCTCTGACACTCCCAGGCACACATCTGACACTCCCAGGTACACCTCAGACACTCCCAGGCACACCCCTGACACTTCCAGGAACACCTCTGTCCCAGGTACACCTCCGACACTCCCAGGTACACCTGACACTCCCAGGTACCTCTGACACTCCTAGGTACATCTCCTGACACTCCCCAGGCACCTCTGACCTCCCATGTACTCCACTGACATTCCCTGGCACCTCCAGAAACCCCAGGTACACCTCCTGACACTCCCAGGTACACCTCTGACACTCCCAGGTACACCTCTCACACTCCAGGTAAACCTCTGACACTCCCAGGTACACCTCTGACACTCCCAGGTACACCACAGACACTCCAGGTACACCTCTCACACTCCCAGGTACACCTCAGACACTCCCAGATAAACCTCTGACACTCCCAGGTACACCTCCGACACTCCCAGGTACACCTCTAATACTCCCAGGAACACCTTCGATATTCCCAGGTACCCTCAGATACTCCCAGGTACACCTTGGACACTCCCAGGTACTCCACTGACACTCCCAGGTACACCTCTGACACTCCCAGGTATACCCCTGACACTCCCAGGCACACCTCTGACACTGCCAGGTACACCTGTGACACTCCCAGGCACCTGTGACACTCCTGGCTATACCTCCGACACTCCCAGGTACCCTCCTGACACTCCCAGGTACACCTAACACTCCCAGGTACACCTCTGACACTCCAAGGTACACATTTGACACTCCAGGTACATCTATGATACTCTCGGTATGCCTCTGACACTCCCAGGTACCTGACCTCCCAGGTACCGCTGACCTCCCAGGTACACCGCTGACACTGCCATGGTACATTTGACACTCCATGTACACCTCAGACACTTCAGGTACCTCAGACACTCCAGGTACACCTCTGACACTCCCAGGTACACCTCGACACTCCCAGGTACACCTCCGACACTCCCAGGTGCACCCCTCCACCTCCCAGGTACACCTCTGACACTGCCAGGTACACCTGTGACACTCCCAGGCACACCTGTGACACTCCAGGCACACCTGTGACACTCCCAGGTACAGCTCCGACACACTCCAGGTACACCTCCGACACGCCAGGTACACCTCCGACCTCCCTGGTACACCTCCGACACTCCCAGGTACACCTCTCACACTACAGGCCCCCTAACACTCCTAGGTACACCTCTGACACTCCAGGTACACATCCCAACCTCAGGTACATCTCTGATACTCTCAGGTATACCTCTGACACTCCCAGGTACACCTCCGACACTGCCATGGTACTCGTTTGACACTCCATGTGCACCTCAGACACTTCCAGGTACACCTCAGACCTCCCAGGTACACCTCTCACACTCCCAGCTACACCTCCGACACTCCCAGGTACACCTCCGACACTCCCAGGTACACCCCTGACCTCCCAGGTACAACTCTGACACTCCCGTACCTCTGGTACTTCAGCATACCTCTGACACTCCCAGGTACACCTCTGACACTCCCAGGTACACATCTGACTCCCAGGTATTTCTCTGACACTCCCTGGTGCATCCTCAGGCACTCCTGGTACACCTCCGACACTCCTGGTACCTCTGATACTCCCAGGTACACCTCAGACACTCCCAGGCACACCCCTGCGCTCCCAGGTACACCTGACGCTCCCAGGTACACCCACACTCCCAGGTACCTCTGACACTCCCAGGTACACTCCGACACTCCCAGGACACCTCTGACCTCTAGGTACACCTCTGACCTCCCAGGTACACCTCTCAACACTCCCAGGTACCTCTGACACTCCCAGGTACAGCTCCGACACCTCCAGGTACCTCCGACACTCCAGGTACACATCCGACCTCCTGGTACACCTCCAACCTCCCAGGCACCTCCCAGCCTCCAGGTACACCTCTGACCTCCCAGGTGCCACCTCTGACACTGCCAGGTACACCTGTGACACTCCAGGACACCTCCGACACTCCAGGTACACCTCTGATACTCCCAGGAACACTTCCGATATTCCCAGATACCTCCGATACTCCAGGTACCTTTGACCTCCAGGTACTCCACTGGCCTCCCAGGTAACCCTCTGACACTTCCAGGTACCTCCGACACTCCCAGGTACCTCTGACACTCCCAGGTACACCTTTGACACTTCTAGGTACATCTCCTGACACTCCCAGGTACACCTCTGACACTCCCGGTACTCCACTGACATTCCTGGTACACCTCCCGACACTCCCAGGTACACCTCTGACACTCCCAGGTACACCTCCGGCACTCCCAGGTACACCTCCGACACTCCCAGGTACACCTCCTGTCTCCCAGGCCTCCGATATTCCAGGTACCCCTCAGATACTCCCAGGTACACCTTGAACCTCCCAGGTACTCCACCCAGCACTCCCAGGTACACCTCTGACACTCCACAGGTACACCTCTGACACTCCCAGGCACACCTCTGACACTGTCAGGACACCTGTGACCTCCAGGTACACCTGTGACACTCCCTGGTATACCTCCGACACTCCCAGGTACACCTCCTGACCTCCCATGTACACCCCTAACACTCCCAGGTACACCTCTGACCTCCAAGGTACACATCTGACCTCCCAGGTACATCTATGATACTCTCAGGTATACCTCTGACACTCCCAGGTACCACCCAACACTCCCAGGTACCTGCTGACCTCCCAGGTACACCGCTGACACTGCCATGGTACGTTTGACCTCATGTGGACCTCAGACACTTCCAGGTACACCTCAGACACTCCCAGGTACACCTCTGACCTCCCAGCTACACCTCCGACACTCCCAGGTACCTCCGACCCCAGGTACACCTGCTGACACTCCCAGGTACAGCTCCGACACCTCCAGGTACACCTCCGACACGCCCAGGTACACCTCCCGACACTCCCTGGTACCTCGGCCTCCAGGTACCTCTCACACTCCCAGGCACACCCCTAACACTCCTAGGTACACCTCCTGACACTCCAGGTACACATCTGACACTCCAAGGTACATCTCTGATACTCTCAGGTACCTCTGACCTCCCAGGTACACCCTGACACTGTCATGGTACTCGTTTGACACTCCATGTGCCTCAGACACTTCCAGGTACCTCAGACACTCCCAGGTACCTCTGACACTCCCAGCTACACCTCCGACACTCCCAGGTACACCTCCGACACTCCCAGGTACACCCCTGACACTCCCAGGTACAACTCTGGCCTCCCAAGTACACCTGGTACTTCCAGCTATACTTCTGACACTCAGGTACACCTCTGACCTCCCAGGTACATCTGGCCTCCCAGGTATTTTCTCTGACCTCCCTGGTGCATCTGAACACTCCTGGTACACCTCCGACACTCCCTGGTACCTCTGACACTCCCAGGTACACCTCAGACACTCCCAGGTACACCCCTGACACTCCCAGGCACCCCTGACGCTCCCAGGTACAACCTGACTCCCAGGTACACCTCCTGACCTCCCAGGTACACCTCCGACGCTCCCAGGTACAACCTGACCTCCCAGGTACACCTCCTGACCTCCCAGGTACACCTCCGACACTCCAGGTACACCTCCTGACACTCCCTGGGTACCTCTGACACTCCCAGGTACACCTCTGAAACTCCCAGGCACACCTGTGACACTCCAGAGTACAGCTCCGACACCTCAGGTACACCGACACTCCCAGGTACACCTCCGACACTCCCTGTGTACACCTCCGACACTCCCAGGTACACCTCGGCCTCCCAGGTACACCTCTGACACTCCCAGGTACACCTCTGACACTGCCAGGTACACCTGTGACCTCCCAGGCACACCTCCCGACCTCCCAAGGTACCTCTGATACTCCCAGGAACACACCGATATTCCAGATACACCTCCGATCTCCCAGGTACACCTGGCACTCCCAGGTACTCACCTGACACTCCCAGGTAACCCTCTGACACTTCCAGGTACCTCCGACACTCCCAGGTACACCTCCTGACCTCCCAGGTACACCTGCACACTTCTAGGTACATCTCTGACCTCCCAGGTACACCTCTGACACTCCCAGGTACTCCACTGACATTCCTGGTGCACCTCCCGGCCTCCCAGGTACACCTCCTGGCCTCCCAGGTACACCTCTGACACTCCCAGGTACACCTCTGACACTGCCAGGTACTCTTCTGACACTGCCAGGTACACCTGCTGACACTCCCAGGACACCTGTGACACTCCCAGGTACACCTCCGACACTCCCAGGTACACCTCTGATACTCCCAGGAACACCTCTGATATTCTGCAGTCACCTCCGATACTCCCAGGTACACTTTGGCTCCCAGGACTCCACCCAACCTCCCAGGTACCTCACCCAGCACTCACAGGTACCTCTGACACTGCAGGTACACCTCTGACACTCCCAGGTACACCTCTGACACTCCCAGGTACACCTGTGACACTCCAGGTACACCTCCGACCTCCCAGGTACACCTCTGATACTCTCAGGAACATTCCATTCCCAGATACACGTCCGACACTCCCTGGTACACTCTAGCACTCCCAGGTAATCACTGACCTCCCAGGTACACCTCTGACACTCCTGGTACCCTCAGACACTCCCAGGTAACCTCTGACACTCCCAGGTACACCTCCGACACTTCCAGGTACACCTCAGACACTCCCAGGTACACCTCTGACATTCCCAGGTGCACCTCTGGCACTCCCAGGACACATCTGACACTCCCAGGTGCCTCAGACACTCCCAGGTACACCCCTGACACTTCCAGGAACACCTCTGCACTTCCAGGTACACCTCCGACACTCCCAGGTACACCTCCCAGCACTCCCAGGTACACCTCTGACACTCCTAGGTACATCTCTGACACTCCCAGGTACACCTCCCAACCACTCCCATGTACTCACTGACATTCCTGGTACACCTCCAGAAACTCCCAGGGACACCTCTGACACTCCCAGGTACACCTCTGACTCCCAGGTACACTCTCACACTGCCAGTACACCTCTGACACTGCCAGGTACACCTGTGACACTCCCAGGTACACCTGTGACACTCCAGGCACACCTCCGACACTCCCAGGTACACCTCTGACACTCCAGGTACACCTCCGACACTCCCAGGTACACCTCCGACACTCCCAAGTGCACCTCCTAATACTCCCAGGAACACCTCTGATATTCCCAGGTGCCCTCGAGATACTCCCAGGTACACGCAGCCTCCCAGGTGCTCCACCTCAGCACTCCAGGTACACCTCGGCTTACTCTAGGTACACCTCTGACACTCCCAGGTACACCTCTGACACTGCCAGGTACACCTGTGACACTCCCAGGTACACCTGTGACACTCCCTGGTACACCTCCGACACTCCCAGGTACACCTCTGACACTCCATGTGCCCCTAACACTCCCAGGTACACATCTGACACTCCAAGTACATCTCTGATGCTCTCAGGTATACCTCTGACACTCCCAGGTACACCGCTGACACTCCCAGGTACACCATGACACTCCCAGGTACACCACTGACACTGCTGCATGGTACGTTTGACACTCCATGTACACCTCAGACACTTCCAGGTACACCTCAGACACTCCCAGGTACACCTCTGACTACTCCTGGGTACCTCCGACACTCCCAGGTACACCTCCGACACTCAGGTACACCCCTGACACTCCCAGGTACACCTCTGAGCACTGCCAGGTACACCTGTGACACTCCCAGGCACCTGTGACCTCCCAGGTACCTGTGACACTCCCAGGACACCTGTGACACTCCCAGGTACAGCTCCGACACCTACAGGTACACCTCCGACACTCCCAGGTACACCTCCGACACTCCCTGGTACACCTCCGACACTCCCAGGTACACCTCTCACACTCCCAGGTACACCCCTAACACTCCTAGGTACACCTCTGACACTCCAAAAGTACACCTCTGACACTCCCAGGTACATCTCTGATACTCTCGGGTATACCTCTGACACTCCCAGGTACACCGCTGAAACTCCCAGGTACACCGCTGACACTCCCAGGTACACCGCTTACACTCCCAGGTACACCGCTGACACTGCCATGGTACTCGTTTGTCACTCCATGTACACCTCAGACACTTCCAGGTACACCTCAGACACTCCCAGTGCACCTCTGGCCTCCCAGGTACACCTCCATACTCCCAGGTACACCTCCGACACTCCCAGGTACACCCCTGACACTCCCAGGTACACCTCTGACCTCCTAGGTACATCTCTGAGCACTCCTGGTACACCTCTGACCTCCCATGTATTCACTGACATTCCCTGGTACACCTCCAGAAACTCCCAGGTACACCTCTGACACTCCCAGGTACCTCTGCGCTCCCAGGTACACCTCTGACACTGCCAGGTACACCTCTCTAACACTGCAGTACACCTCCGACACTCCCAGGTACACCTCCGACCTCCCAGGTACACCCCTGACCTCCCAGGTACAACTCTGACACTCCCAAGTACACCTCTGGTACTTCCAGCTCTTCTGACCTCCCAGGTACACCTCTGACACTCCCAGGTACACATCTGACACTCCCAGGTATTTAACTGACCTCCTGGTGCATCTCAGACACTCCTGGTACACCTCCGACACTCCCTGGTACCTCTGACCAGGTACCTCCAGACACTCCCAGGTACACCCCCTGACACTCCCAGGTACACCCCTGACGCTCCCACGTACACCCCTGACACTCCCAGGTACACCTCTGACACTCCCAGGTACCTCGGCCTCCAGGTACACCTCTGGCCTCCCAGGTACACCTGTGACCTCCCAGGTACAGCTCCGACACCTCCCACACCTCCGACACTCCCAGGTACACCTCCGACACTGCCTGGTACCTCCTGACACTCCCAGGTACCTCCTGACACTCCCAGTCCCCTTACTCCCAGGCACACCTCTGACACTCCAAGGTACCATCTGACACTCCCAGGTACATCTGCTGTACTCTCAGGTATCTCTGCCTCCAGTGGCTTGCTCCAGGTACACCCTGAAACTCCCAGGTACACCGCTGTCACTGCATAGTACACGTTTGACACTCCATGTCACCTCAGACACTTCAGGTACACCTCGAACCTCCAGGTACCTCAGGCACTCCAAGGTGCACCTCTGACACTCAAGTGCACCTCTGACACTCTAGGCACCTCCGACACTCCCAGGTACACCTCGAACCTCCCAGGTACACCTCTGACACTCCAAGGAACACCTCCGACACTCCCAGGTACACCTCTGACACTCTCAAGTACTCCACTGACATTCCCAGGTACACCTCTGACACTCCCAGGTACACCTGTGACACTCCCAGGTACAGCTCCGACACCTCCAGGTACACCTCCGACACTCCCAGGTACACCTCCGACACTGCCTGGTACACCTCCGACACTCCAGGCCTCCCCAGCCTCACAGGTACACCCCTAACTCTCCCAGGCACACCTCTGACACTCCCAGGTCACACATCTGACCTCCCGAGTGCACCTCAGACACTCCCAGGTACCTCGGCCTCCCAGGTTACACCTCTGACCTCCAGGTCACCTCCAGACACTCCCAGGTACACCCCTGATACTTCCAGAACACTCTGCTTCCAGGTACCTCCGACCTCCCAGGTACCTCTGACACTCCCAGGTACCCCTGACACTCCTAGGTACATCTCGACCTCCCAGGTACACCTCTGACATTCCCTGGTACACCTCCGACACTCAGGTACCTCAGCCTCCCAGGTACACCTTTGACACTCCCAGGTACACCTCTCACACTGCCAGGTACACCTCTGACACTGCCAGGTACACCTGTGACACTCCCAGGTACACCTGTGACACTCCCAGGTACACCGACACTCCCAGGTACACCTCTAATACTCCCAGGAACACCTCCGATATTCCCCAGTGCACCTCCCATACTCCCAGGCACACCTTTGACCTCCCAGGTACTCCTCACACTCCCAGTACACCTCTGACACTCCAGGTACACCTCTGACACTCCCATGCCTCTGACACTGGGTACACCTGTGACACTCCCAGGTACACCTGTGACACTCCCAGGTACACCTCCGACCTCAAGGTACCTCTGATACTCCCAGGAACACCGATATTCCCAAATACACCTCCGATACTCCCAGGTACACCTTTGACACTCCCAGGTCCTCAGCAACCTCCCAGGTACACCTCTGACACTCATAGGTACACCTCTGACACTGCCAGGTACACCTCTGACACTGCCAGTACCTCTCACACTCCCAGGTACACCTGTGACACACCCAGGTACACCTCTGACACTCCCAGGTGCACCTCTGACACTCCCAGGTACATCCGACACTCCCTGGTACACCTCCGACACTCCCAGGTACACCTCTGACACTCCCAGATACACCCCTAACACTCCCAGGTACACCTCTGACACTCCAGGTTCACATCTGACATTCCCAGGTACATCTCTGATGCTCCCAGGTACCTCTGACCTCCCAGGTACACCTCCGACACTCCCAGGTACACCTCCGACCTCCCAGGTACACTTCTTACACTCCCAGGTACCTCCGACACTCCCAGGTACCTCCGACACTCTCAGGTACCTCCGACACTCCCACGTGCACCTCCGACACTCCCAGGTACACTTCTTACACTCCCAGGTACCTCCGACATCCCAGGTACACCTCTGGCCTCCCAGGTACATCTCCGACACTCTCAGGTACCGTCTGACCTCCAGGTACATCACGGACACTTCCAGAACAATTCTCCACACTCCCAGGTGCCTCCAGCACTCCCAGTGCCTCGACCTCCCAGGCACCTCGAATACTCACAGGAACACCTCCGATGTTCAGGTACACCTCCGATACTCCCAGGCACCCTTTGACCTCCCAGGTACTCCTCACTCCAAGTACACCTCCTGACACTCACAGGTACACCTCTGACACTCCAGGTACACATCCTGACACTCAGTTACACCTCTGACACTGCCAGGTACACCTCTGACACTGCCAGGTACACCTCTGACATTCCCAGGTACACCTGCTGACACACCCAGGTACACCTCCGACACTCCCAGGTACACCTCTGATACTCTCAGGAACACTTCCAAGTATTCCCCAGATACGTCCGATACTCCCAGGTACACCCTTGACACTCCCAGGTACTCCCCGAGACTCCCAGGTACACCTCTGACACTCCCAGGTACCTCCGACACTTCCAGGTACACCACCTCCACTCCCAGGACACCTCTCCACACTCCGAGTACCTCTGACACTCCCAGGTACCTCTGAAACTCCCAGGTACCTGTGACACTCCCAGGTACAGCTCCGACACCTCCCAGGTACACCTCCGACCTCCCAGGTACACCTCCGACACTCCCTGGTACCTCCGACACTCCCAGGTACCTCTGACACTCACAGGTACACCTCTGACACTCCCAGGTACACCTCTGACACTGCCAGGTACACCTGTGACACTCCCAGGTACACCTCCGACACTCCAAGGTACACCTCTGATACTCCCAGGAACACTTCCGATATTCCCAGATACACCTCCCGATCCCAGGTACACCTTTGACACTCCCGGTGCTCCACTGACACTCCCAGGTAACCCTCTGACACTTCCAGGTACACCTCCGACACTCCCAGGTACACCTCTGACACTCCCAGGTACACCTTTGACACTTCTAGGTACATCTCTGACACTCCCAGGTACACCTCTGACACTCCCAGGTACTCCACTGACATTCCCTGGTACACCTCCGACACTCCCAGGTACACCTCTGGCCTCCCAGGTACCTCCTGACACTCCCAGGTACACCTCTGACACTGCCAGGTACCTCTTCTGACACTGCCAGGTACACCTGTGACACTCCCAGGTACACCTGTGACCTCCCAGGTACCTCCGACACTCCCAGGTACACCTCTAATACTCCCAGGAACACCTCTGATATTCGCAGGTACACCTCCGATACTCCCAGGTACACCTTTGACACTCCCAGGTACTCCACAGACACTCCCAGGTACACCTCTGACCTCACAGGTACACCTCTGACACTCCCAGGTACACCTCTGACACTTCCAGGTACCTCTGGCCCCCCAGGTCACCTCTGACACCAGGTACCTGTGACACTCCCAGGTACACCTGTGACCTCCCAGGTACACCTCCGACACTCCAAGGTACACCTCTGATACTCCCAGGAACACTTCCGATATTCCCAGATACACCTCCGATACTCCCAGGTACACTTGCTCCCAGGTGCTCACCCCAGCACTCCCAGGTACACCTGACACTCCTGGGTACACCTCTGACACTGCCAGGCCTCCCAGCACTCCAGGTACACCTCTGACACTCCCAGGTACCTGTGACACTCCCAGTGCACCTCCGACACTCCCAGGTACACCTCTGATACTCTCAGGAACACTTCCGATATTCCCAGATACACGTCCGAGCACTCCCTGGTACACCTTGACACTCAGGTACTCCTGACACTCCCAGGTACACCTCTGACACTCCCTGGTACACCTCAGACACTCCCCAGGTAAACCTCTGACACTCCCAGGTACACCTCCGACACTTCCAGGTACACCTCGAACTCCCAGTGCACCTCTGACATTCCCAGGTACACCTCTGACCTCCCAGTACCATCTGACACTCCCAGGTACACCTCAGACACTCCCAGGTACACCCCTGACACTTCCGGAACACCTCTGACACTTCCAGGTACACCTCCGACACTCCCAGGTACACCTCTGACCTCCCAGGTACACCTCTGAAGCCTCTGGGTACATCTGACCTCCCAGGTACACCTCTGACACTCCCATGTGCTCACTGACATTCCCTGGTACACCTCCAGAAACTCCCAGGACACCTCTGACACTCAGGTACACCTCTGACACTCCCAGGTACACCTCTCACACTGCCAAGTACACCTCTGACACTGCACTACACCTGTGACACTCGGCCACACCTGTGACACTCCCAGGTCACCTCCGACACTCCCAGGTACACCTCCTGACACTCCCAGGTACACCTCCCACTCCCAGGTACACCTCCGCACTCCCAAGTACCTCTAATACTCCCAGGAACACCTCTGATACAGGTGCCCTCGAGATACTCCCAGGTACACTTTGACCTCCCAGGTACTCCACTGACACTCCCAGGTACACCTCTGACACTCACAGGTACCTCTGACCTCCCAGGTACACCTCTGACACTGCCAGGTACACCTGTGTTGACCTTCCCTGGTACACCTCCGACACTCCAGGTACACCTCTGACACTCCCAGATACTCCTAACACTCCCAGGTACACATCTGACACTCCCAGGTACCATCTCTGATGCTCTCAGGTATACCTCTGACCTCCCAGGTACACCGCTGACACTCCCAGGTACACCGCTGACACTCCCAGGTACACCACTGACACTGCCATGGTACACGTTTGACACTCCATGTACACCTCAGACACTTCCAGGTACACCTCAGACACTCCCAGGTACACCTCTGATACTCCTAGGTACACCTCCGACACTCCCAGGTACACCTCCGACACTCCCAGGTACACCCCTGACACTCCCAGGTACACCTCTGACACTCCCAGGTACACCTCTGACACTCCCAGGTACACCTGTGACACTCCCAGGTACCTGTGACACTCCCAGGTACACCTCTGACACTCCCAGGTACAGCTCCGACACCTACAGGTACACCTCCCACTCCCAGGTGCCTCCGACACTCCCTGGTACACCTCCCGACACTCCCAGGTACCGCAGCAATACGTAACTTCTTCTA
>NW_024736897.1:0-3644 GCF_018991925.1 Homarus americanus
TTGAGAGAAAGTTGAATGTTAAGAGGTAGAGAGTTGTAGAGAGTTGGGGTGAGAGTTGAGAGAAAGTTTGGGTGTGTGAGGTGACAAGAAAAGCTAGGGAAAGTGAGAAAGTTAAGTGAGATGTAGAATGTGAGTTTGAGTGAAAAGGTCGAGGAAAAAGTAGAAAAGTTGGAAGTGTTGGGGGAGATATAGAGAGAAAGTATCAGAAGTTTAGTGAGAAAAGACCTTGAGGAAGTTTAGTGAGAGGTGAAAGAAGGAAAAGTGAAAGAAAAGAAGTGAAGATCGAAAATGAGGAAAAGGCAAGCGAGAGAAAAGGAAGGTGAAAACCAAAGAAAGAAAAAGTGAGTGAGAAAAAAAAGAAAAATGGGAGACAGAGAGAAAGTAGGTGAAAAGGTTTATTTGGATAGAAAAACTAAAGTAAAAAGTTGAAAGGAAGCGGGAGAAAGTTAATATACGTCATAGTAAAGAGAACATGAGTTAGAAAGTACAGGTATAGAATAGACAGAAAGAAAAGACAGTAAATAGAGAGACAGAGATAGACAGAGAAAGAAAGACAGTAAATGAGAAACAGACAGAATGACAGAGAAAAACACATAAATAGACAGACAGAAACACAATGACAGATCGACATACAGACAGACAGACAGAGAGAGAAAACATAACAGAGATTTATATATGCCACACACACACACACACACACACACACACACTTGCTTGGGTATAAAGAGTGTGGCAATATTTTTCTGTAGATCTAACAGATTAATTTAAGAGCAGAAATAGAAGATAAAAATGGGTCTCTCTCTCTCTCTCTCTCTCTCTCTCTCTCTCTCTCTCTCTCTCTCTCTCTCTCTCTCAGCATCATTCCACAACTAATCAAGTATTCACCAACGCTTAAAGTAAGAAAGAAAACAAATTAAATCTCTGTGTCAATTAACGTCTTTCTCACCTATATCTCAGGTGAGAGAGAATGTTTCGCAGCAACAGTCATTAGTATAAACAGAGAGCTTCATATAATGGTGTTTAAAACTAGACGTGTTGGTGTGGACGTGTGAGGAAGGCGGGGGGGGGGGTCATTTTTCTCAGGAAGTTAGTTAGTCAGTCACTCAGTTGGTTAGTTAGTCAGTCACTCAGTTGGTTAGTCAGTCACTCAGTTCGGCAGCTAAATGTCAGTCAACCAGTTTTTGATTTGCCGATTATTCTCACTCAACTGATCAGTCAAAACCACT
This sequence comes from Homarus americanus, assembly GCF_018991925.1. Lineage (NCBI taxonomy): Eukaryota > Metazoa > Arthropoda > Malacostraca > Decapoda > Nephropidae > Homarus > Homarus americanus. The sequence continues at coordinate 1,227 of NW_024736897.1, forward strand.
CAATCACACAGGCAGTCAGTTCATCATTCTTTCAGTCAATCACACAGAAAGTCAGTTCATCATTCTTTCAGTCAATCACACAGAAAGTCAGTTCATCATTCTTTCAGTCATACAGGCAGTCAGTTCATCATTCTTTCAGTCAATCACACAGAAAGTCACTCAGTCAGTTACTCAGTCAATCAACCAATCACCAATCAGTCTATCATACAAAGTTAGCATTCATAGATCTTTCTGACACATGCTGGATGCTGTTATTAGTGTGGTGATTGAAGCTGATTTAATGAGGTTTTGTGTGTGTGTGTGTGTATGTGTGTGTGTGTGTGTGTGTGTGTGTGTGTGTGTGTGTGTGTGTGTGTGTGTGTGTGTGTGTGCAGAACAATACAAGCGGTAGAACTTTCATTATCGTGTGGACACTTTATCTACAGACGGATGGACAGACAGCGAAGGAAATATTTAAATAACTCACTAATGAATACTTAAGCCTCTTGTTTTAAGTTAGTTTTGTGTGTCGTTAATGTTACATTCTAAGTCTCCCTCTCGGCACTTACTCGAAGGCTTCCGCTAAGTTGCATCAAGTTGTGTCTGGTACAGTAGGCGCGCAGACAGCTCTTGTAGTTATGATATTGGTGTTTGTTTTATGACGTCTACAGTAACCGAAGGTCAAGCTGGCAGATAAACAAAGTACTCGGCTATGATTGGTCTATTGTTTGAGTGGGCGGAGCTGTTGTTCGGTTAGTTAGCTGTGTAGATCTGTCTCGAAAGCGATTAATAAACAAAGTTGAAATGTTTTATTGTAAACTGAATGATGTACGGTACAGTATACTCTTTATGAAGTCTACTTACAGTATGTCATAAATATGCAGCGAGTTCAGGACAAATATCTCACTGAAGTAATAATTTTGTTAAGTATTCACAGATCGTGGGAAGTACGGCAATATAACACGATAAATGAAATGAACTAGAAGAGAGAGAATTAGTTCGTGTAGGTGAACAAGGTCACAAAATATTAGAACGAAAATTTTACATTACGCTGAACTTAAAACAAAAATACTAAAACCTCTGAAATAAATTACTACCTGATAATGAGGCAATTTCAGTATGTAAATGTTGTTAATCTATTTACGTAAAAAAAAATCTTATTTAACGAGATATATAAAGTCAAATATTGAATTATTTTTTGCCTCACTGTACTTTGAAAGTTAACTCAGTAATTTAACTTAGTCGTGTCAGAACGTTAGAATATCATATGCCAATGACTTAAGGCCGCAGGATACAGAGTTAGTGTGTGGTCGAGATTATCCCCAAGCAGTAATTTACAACAGCTGAGCGAGGTATGAGCAACGGGGTGTCTTATACAACCCAAAATATATGATCATTAATTACAAACTTCGCAAACTTTGGGTACGAGGGTTGTGAGGGATGAGTGAAAAAGTAGTGATGAATTATATATATATTTTGTGGAAGTGGGAGGAGTTACTAGGGCATATTAATACACCAGGAGGATGACATCACCTGCTGGTCACACACACACACACACACACACACACACACACACACACATACACACACACTGTGGCTATGACATAAGGTAACCGGTAGAGTCGGTGAGAAAATATAAAAGAGAGGCTTAAAGATTAGAGATAAAGTGAACACTGTTTATAGTGGACAGATGGTAGTGATGGGAACACTGGTACCCGGCAGCCTCCAGCTCTTTCACAGTTTGGATCGTGATATAAACTGATGGAGTTTTGTGGACCATCTGATTATTTTACATTTCTATTATTTACTTAATTATTCGTTTTGCTTTCAGTAATGTTGAATATATAACATTTAAATGTACTGGGAAACTCTAGCCTTGGGGCCCCCTTAGCACGTGCTTTCTGTGCCTATTGGGTAACCCGGCACTGCCTGACAATAGCAGTGTCATAATACTCCCACACCCTCTACACACTGCAGCAGCATCCGAAAATTAAATTCCTATAAATAAACAAAATAGAACATGGAAACGAGCCAGCCGTCACACCCAGAGGGAATGTCTAAGGCATTTTTCTCAAGAGAAGTAAAAATAAATAAATAAAAAACGCGGGAAAACAGCGCGAGTCTGAGTTTTGGCACCAAGTCGTCAGCTGGTGCAAGAAACCACAAACAAATTTAGATTGCTTCCAGGAAATGATTTTTCTTAGCAGATTTTCAGATTTCACCGAAAGATTCATAATACGCTTTAGAAAAAATGTGAAATATGAATACCTAGTTTGTTTTGCGTGTTTGTCGTGTAAACTGTCGGGTTCAATATAGGTCTCCATAAAACGTAAATAACTCGTATATCTAAAATTAAATTCGTGTTGACAGGATGGCGCTCGTACATGAAGATATTAGCACCACTTTATTATTAAAAAGATAACTAATGTTTGTTTATAG
>NW_024736898.1:0-14376 GCF_018991925.1 Homarus americanus
GGCGTTTCATGCATTGTTGCACGTTGATGAATGTTGTAAATAAAGCAGATAAAAGTTAATATTTATAAGTGTAGTGGACCAGTACACTCGTCTTGAAAGATCGTAGTTGTCTTTAGTTTCGATCTCCTGGTATGGTGAAATTATAGGTTTGGATCGTTTTATTTTTGTTATGGAATTTCTCTCTGTCTATCCTTCAGTAGTTAGAGACCAGAAGACACATTAGTTCTATTTGTCTAGGCTACTCCTTGACACCGGATCATACCCATCTCTGACTAAGGGTGTGGTCGTGTTGGCGTTAGCTGCTCTAAATCTCCAAGTAACTTACGTCTATGTGACCTTCAGGCTGGCCTTCCTCTTACACTATAATGTGGCAGCTCTTGTGCAAATATTGGCAGGAATATTATTATTTATATCCTTGAAAAAAAACACCTTATATTTACCACAAGTATAACCACAAGTAAGAGAGAGAGTGTGCTGGCGTGCGTGCTTGCTTGCTTGCTTAGTCAGTCATATACCTTATAAATATAATACAGTGTATATCAGTAAGCAGGAGGCGCTGTAGCCATAGTAAGGTGGTGAGCATCTGGGCCTTGTTGGTCCCCTGATCTACCTTGTAAGAGGCATCCTTCTTTTAAAACTTTAGTTCCTGTTTATACATATCCCGTGTAACTCCCGGCGTAATGTGATCGTTTGTCGGGTTTAGCTAAAAGGATATTTATTTCGAATGAGTATTTTTTGCTTGCACCGTGTATAAATTTCCATGTGATTACTTGCTAAACTGACAAACCATGATGACCTTGTTCTTTACTGTACCGGTACGTAATAATGACACTAATATATTAAATATGAAAGAGAAGGAAGGTGAGGAGGAGGGATAGAAGCTAGGAATAATGTAGGAAGGGAGAACAGATAATAAAGGAAAATGGAAGAAAACGGAAGGAAAAGGGTGAGGATGAATCGAGAAATCGGAAAACGAGGGAATGAAAAAGGAGACGGGGGATGAAGAGGAAATACTGAAGAAAGAAAATGGAAAGGAATAAGTCGAGTGGACAAACAAAAACAAGTAGGAACTACACACAAAACTGGGAAAGAAATTGCAAAAACTTAAGGAAAAAAATGAAGAAAAGGGTGTATCTCGGTGTTGTCATATTTATGGTAATCTTATACAAATTCACATAGTATTAATAGTTAAAAATGTATATTCTGTTAAGTACAATACAACATTACTGATAACTGTCTCGTGGGTTTTCACATTATCAAGATTATAACTTGTGTTATTAAGATTTATCCTTAATAAATAGTTCAATCAAAGTTGTTACCGAAAGTTTCATATGAATGTAAGGGAATTTATTTTACCCCCAAAATTACACACATTTTTTGTTATGCTGAGCCAGTCAAGAATACATTTACTTCCGTTTTTGGAGAATATTATGGTAAGTCTCGTCTGGTCTATTTTTAGCATATAACATTATTTAAATATTACGCTGCACGGTCAAGGTCTTACAAAAAGAGGGAGGGTAAACTAAGCTGTGTACAGACAACATTATAAAGTTTTTGCTTTCTGACACATAATGCTCTGTAATTCTGGACTGAAATCCGTAAGAATTCTAATATTAGGTAAAATATGAAGAAAACATGAAGAATTTTTATGACACCGGAATTATTATCATGTACTAAAATTAATGTTTTCTGTAATCTCTTCGTGTCTATCCCATTATTGCCTGTATTACTCACTCTTTATGTTACCTTTGTCCTTTATTTAGTTTTCATTATTCTTTGACCATTTAAAACAATAATAACCCTCACTCTCAGTGTGTGTGTGAGGCAGACCTCCAGCTGTACTGTAATGTGTGGCGTCAAACTCAGGAACAAAGTAAACTACCTTGTTGTTACCCCAAAGTTATAACTTGTGACACCGGCGTATGACACACTGGTGTATGAGACAGACAAATGGATGTAAAAGGGATATACTTGTTTGTGTCATGTCTGAATTTTAGTCTTTTTACACGGTTCTGTATTTACTATGATGGCACTGAATATAAACTTAGCATATGGTAGTGTACAGTACAGGCACTCGTATGTATACATCTCTGTTATATTAAGTAATTCATAGGTCAATATTTTCCTATAGTCATCTCTGCTGAGTGTAGCCTGGTTTAATTAATCTCTCAAATATATCTCGTTATTCATTTCCAATATAACTCAGGTGTTGCCGTAGATATAAGAAATAAATTATCTACTATATGATCCAATTTCTCCTATGTTAATTTTACGGTGATTGGTGATTTTACTTTTAACATATTATATTATGTCAAATTTACATATCTCACTTTTATCAGATACAAATTATATAGGCAGTAAGTGCCCTTAGAGACGGGCGCAATATATGCATCCACAGCCATATAAAAAAACAACAACATTCTAATATAAACATCTCCAGGTGTTAATGTTCTTTAAACATCTAAATAAGTGACATTTCGTGTGTTTACTTGCAATTAAATAACTCAATGTTTTACCTTATTAATTTATACCTGATGTTATTCGCTCTATACTGGTACTGATTCTACCATACATCAATGCTAAATTTATTTCAGCTTTATTTTATATTTTTCTGGAATAAATAATTTCTAATTTTTAATTGAGGAAGAGGTTGTGAGTATTACCTCCACGTCTTGGCCACCACACACCTCCCTCCTCCACGTCTTGGCCACCACACACCTCCCTCCTCCACGTCTTGGCCACCACACACCTCCCTCCTCCACGTATTGGCCACCACACACCTCCCTCCTCCACGTCTTGGCCACACGCACTTCCCTCCTCCATGTCTTGGCCACCATTCACCTCCCTCCACCATGATTTGGCCACCACTCACTCCTCTCCTTCACGTCTTGGCCACCACATATCCCCCTCCTCCACGTCTTGGCCACCACTCACCCCCCACTCCCTCCACGTCTTGGTCACACACACCTCCTTCTCCACGTCTGGCCACCACTCACCACCCTCCATGTTCCCTAACCACCACACACCTCCCTCCTCCACGTCTTGGCCACACACCCTCCTCCTCCACGTCTGGCCACCACACACCTCCCTCCCTCCATTGCCCGGCCACCACTCACCTCTCTCCTCCACGTCTTGGCCACCACACACCTCCCTCCTCCACGTCTTGGCCACCACTCACCTCCCTCCTCCACGTCTTGGCCACCACTCACCTCCTTCCTCCACGTCTTAGTCATCACTGACCTCCTTCCTCCACATCTTGGCCACACTCACCTCCTTCCTCCACATCTTGGCCACACTCACTTCCCTCCTCCACGTCTTGGCCACCACACACCTCCCTCCTCCACGTCTTGGCCACCACTTGTAGATATATGAGACGAATATGGCCTATAATATGTAACTGTACTATTTACCATTATTGATTCAGGTCTCTGTATTATATGTATTATAATCATACTCCCTTTTGTCACCAAGTGTTAGTTCATGCTTTGGGCACATGCGCGCTGTACGCGCATGCGCAGAGAGAGATACCCAGAGAGATTCCAAGACAGGACGCTGTTTATCCCTGTCTTAACTCCTTTTTGTGTTTGTCCCAGAAATAGAACTTACGGACTTGACATCAGTGTGTTTCCTTTACCCGAGAGTGTAAGGACCACCTGAGTATCACACACCACTCACCTCCCTCCTCTACGTCTTGGCCACCACTCACCTCCCTCCTCCACGTCTTGGCCACCACTCACCTCCCTCCTCCACATCTTGGCCACCACTCACCTCCCTCATCCACTTCTTGGTCATCACTGACCTCCCTCCTCCACGTCTTGGCCACCATTCACCTCCCTCCACCATGATTTGGCCACCACTCACTCCTCTCCTCCATGTCTTGGCCACCACATATCCCCCTCCTCCACGTCTTGGCCACCACTCACCCCCCACTCACTTATGAACTTTGTCATTAACTAAAGCTCACTCCAGGAGTCTTAGCTGTAAGTCTCACAACGTATAATCTTACATACCGAGAATAAGCCTTCAGCGTTACATAAGGAAGGTAGCTGTAGGATTTCTTATTGACTGTTAAACATTTATTTCCTGGTAAAATCCCCTTTTTTTTCATCTGTTTAACACATATGTTAATTTTGTTAAAACCAAGGGTTATGAATGAAATATACAAGTAATCCTTCTTGGAAATTGATTTGAATAACATTATCAAATACATAAATCATATTTCATTACGTGTACTCGCTCAAAATGCTGGATATAATGTTCGAAATAAACAAATAAGAAGATTATATAAAATGTTTTCTACATTTTCTCTAATTACCTGAATAGATAAATTATTAAAGTAAATATATCTGTCCAGGTATGTAAGAGGGACATCTGTGCGGCACAGTGCACACACAGCAGGTGTAAGAGTGTTATGTTCATACACATTAACTCAGGCGGGAAGCAGTTTACTAACAACTGCATTACCTAAATTGAGTGAGAAGCGGGAATTTGTCTTTGCGTCTTAACTAAAATGATCTTTATTCCAGGACTTTTTGCTACGAAAACTAAGACCTTCCTTAATAAATATAACGATCCTACAGGGGAAGTATTGTTATTTATAGTTTGTTATGTGGAACGTTATGAAGCCCCTCTTAGTGGTGGCGACAACACAGGCCTCAGTTATCACCTTATCACCGCATTACAGTAATTGACTCCCGCATTTAAAAGATTACGTAGTTTAGTTATATCCAATATGTTTGTCAAATTAAGTGCTGGTGGTTAACTTTTGGCAAGAAGCCAAGGCATTAACTGATGGGCTGTGTACTTAGTCTTGTCTAGCGTTCTCTCACCACCAAATTTATGGGTTTGTGTCCAGACAAGCTGGCGGGACACTAATGGTTTCCTCAGCTTAAAGTATTACCTATAAAACTGTCGGAGGTGTGGGAAGGTAAGTGATGGGTCCTGACAAGGTGTGAAGTATATGTCGACTGACCGACCATTCGACACTGAGAAACAGACATAATGTCAATTACGTAATGACCCCAGATAAGATGTGCAATGTTATACATAAAGACAAGTATTTACAGCTACAATGTTCAGTACTGAGTTATGATGAAATAGTAATGGAAACGGAAATGCTCTTAAACAACATAAACTGTCTTTATTCGCTTTATGTACCACAAATACAGTAAGTCGTTTGTCGCTGACTATCAAAATGAATCATAAAAACAACCCCAGACTCCCTCGTCTCTCAAATCATACACGGAAGGTTTTTTTGTTTGTGTTTTTTGTACGGGGATTAGCCCACCCGGGCACAGGTCACTGACCCACATCGGGACCTGGGGGGCGAAAATGTGATGATGATGATGATGATGATGATGATGATGATGATGATGATGATGATGATGATGATGATGATGATGATGATGATGATGATGATGATGATGATGATGATGATGATGATGATGATGATAATAATAATAATAATAATAATAATAATAATAATAATAATAATAATAATAATAATAATAATAATAATAATAATAAAAATAAAAATAAAAATAATAATAATAATAATAATAATAATAAAAATAAAAATAAAAATAATAATAATAATAATAATAATAATAATAATAATAATAATAATAATAATAATAATAATAATAATAATAATAATAATAATAATAATAATAATAATAATAATAATAATAAAAATAAATAATTAATAAATAAATAAATAATAATAATAATAATAATAATAATAATAATAATAATAATAATAATAATAATAATAATAATAATAATAATAAATACAGTAATTCATAGTAAATAAAAATTTTAATAAAAAGTAAAATAAAATAATAATGATAATAATAATAACATTGTAATAATAACAATAATAAAGAAATACAAAGAAAAAATCAATAGTGAGAAACGCTACACTACAGTATATGTATGTTGTGTTATCAAGTAAGAGAAACAATTGAGACCCTGCAATTGTGGGTAAATGAGGCAAAAAGTCAGATCAGCAACTTGGGACTTGGTCACAATATTCGTGATGCCATATAGCAGCAGGGTCTACCATTAGACAATACATTATGCTTCCAATATCTTCCCAGGCGGTAGTACCTCCCTGTTTGACAGCTGCCTACTACCTACTACACTGTATATCTACTGCTCTCTTCGTATCTACTTGTCTTCTATCTGCCTCAGTCATTCAGTCATCCTATCCCATTATCTCCATATATTCAAACATCAACACAATCTCTGCTTTACTTATTCAGACATTTATCTCTCTACCAAATGATCTTTTAATATTACAGTCCTCACTCTGTCTTCTCTTGATCTTCCTCACCCGAACCTCAAGATAATTATTTCCAAGTTAGTTTGTGTCTTGTCATTCTATTATTGTAACCTCATGTTTCACACCTCAACATCAGACGCTGTATTAATCCTTCCACTATGTCCGCCCAGTTTGGTGTAATGTCATACAGATCCTGAGCTTTTACTAGACACAGCTCGAGTAACTTTAATATTTTTTCTCTGCATATGGCCCACTTTCTCCCGACAACAAACAACAGTTCATTCTTATACAGATGATTCAGCCCTTCTGACTGCCTCAGTCACTCAAAATAAAGTTTTCAGTGGTAGACAACAGACATCATCTCTTCCGGAGGATCTCGCTTGGATAGTTTAGTCACTAGTGGGATCTATCCACCGTTGTTTCCTTCAACGCAACTAAACTAAAGTATATTTCAACATTGATTTTGGTAAATTTATAATCCCACCATCACACGACATTGAAGTTTTATGCATATCCATCAGGCCCAATTTTATGTCTTATTCAACCGGTGAACAGTTGGCAAGCGTTTACGTGAAACAGATGCTCACCCAGATTAATTACTGCTGTCATATGTGGGCAGGATGTGGTGTCGTGGCACTTTGTCACCACTACTTGGTGCAGAGCAGAGGAGAGCAATCAAATTAATCCACAATTATAACCTTACCCTAACACTTCCGGTACTACAGTGACATCTCCTTATTCTCTCTATTCTATACAGTATATATTTCCAAAGTCGCTGTGTTGACGAACTACCGTCGATAGTGCCAGCATCTTGCTCCATCTATCGGCATTTACCCTATCTCTCAATATCCGATATTCATATCCCGGAACAGCACTTCTTGGAACTATCCATTTCACAATGTTTTTCCTATGCCATACACCTTCCTGGAGTTTAAAACATCTTGTTGCAAATGTTTCTTCACTCTTTGGTGATGGGTCGCCTTGAAAACGATGCCTGTGTAATCTCTCCCTACACTTTCTATTTGTTAAAAGGTGTTTATAGTACACAAATGATATTGACAGTACATATCCTGGAAGTAAACCGAATATAATCGCTATCCAACTTTTCCAACCTGGACCTCTCGAACGGACTTCACCTCCTGAATCTCTATCATATACTAACTGTAACTTGCAGCAGAGTAGTGATGTAAACAACTATTGAATAATCCTTCTATCAGTTTTATGTTATTTGCTCTACTTCCAGAACAAACTTGCTCAACCACGACAGTTTCAGAGCCCTTCTCCCTGTGTGTAGTACTATAATACATTATGTACAAAGAGGAAACCTCAAATACATTTCCGTTCTTTATACCTCAACTGCCCACACCACCACTACCATTTCCTCCACCCACACCCTTGTATTCAGATCACCAGCATCAACAAAGTATTACCTCTCTCGCTGAACAACACATTTCAGCTCGATTAATCAAAGAGCTTGTTTTTGTGTTTTGTTTCATATTCTTCGTTCAAACTTACCCAACAGTTATTCTGGTCTCGATTAAGTCTATCTTCAACCTATTCCACAATGATCGTAAACAAATTGATTCATATATTACCACATGTCTCCCTATCTGACCAAAACATTGAAAGTTGTTCTATCCCCCTTCTCTTGTCTATACCTAATAACAGCATCTCTCTCTCTCAGTATTTCTACCTCTCTCCTCCCATGTACTGTACACCACACTATCTTTCATCCTCTTATTCCGTCTAGCAAATTCGTCTCACTCACCGCCACCGTCCTGTATTGTAATGGTCGCCGGAAATCATTGTAACCGATATTGCAGGAGCGTCTCTAATATTAGTCCCGAATTGCTTCTACATAGTCGATAACCTAATATATCTAAATATAAAACATTGACAAAGAAGAGTTATATTATAAGGAAAATAAACTCATATCTTCATGAGTAACATTCCCAATAAAAACACATCGGTAAACTTGCACCCAAACGAGGTACTAAATCAGTGAGTGTTAATCTTCACTTTTGATCTTTTGACCAAGAAATATAATTTTGGCAATGATAAATAACAATACATACATACATACATACATACATACATATATATATATATATATATATATATATATATATATATATATATATATATATATATATATATATATATATATATATATATATATATATATATATATACACGTGGCGGCGAGTGTGTCCTCACTAGATGTGGTGTTGAGAATATCAACCTGGGATGAGAGAGATTTGTTGGTAATTGAATTTACAGAAAACGAAAGAAAAGATTGATAATATATGTATATTCAGGAAAAATAATAATAAGTGAATCAACTAAATATTGATCAAATAAGTGATGACGTGCTCTAAATTCTAATATCAGTTGATAGCAACACGATAGCCAACTCACAAATAAACTGTAAATTACATACGACATAAAATTTTGGATATTCATAAAACAATTTACATAACGTCAAAAGAGTTCTTTAAATTTTTTGTAGGACTGTAAAATGTATTTTGTAATTTGGCTTAAATTTCATAGTGGATATATTTTTGTCTCTTCTGTTTAACAACATTTACTTGTTGCTTTCCATTTGAACTTATAATTTAATTATCCAGAAGATTCTTTAGACACTTTCAGAGTTGACTCACACAAGCAGTAAAATGAAAAAAGTCTGAAAAAAGTTTATTACAGTTTAATTTTGTTCCTAATAGTTCTCTCAGTAAGATTTTGCCTCTTTGTTGTGTTATGTGTCGCCTCTTCTTACTCTCTCAAGTATTAACTGATCCATCATGTGTGTAGCATCTTGATAGGTCTTAGACACATGGCGATTTACACGAGTAATATTTGCCTACACATTAAATTCTGTTCCGAGAGGAAAAAAAACAAAGATTTCGTATTAGTATCATTTTGCATGTTATTAAAATATAAATCTATAGTTACAAAACTTATGTAAATGAATTAAAAAATTATATCACTAATGCTGAAGCAGTAGATGATTCGACTAAAAACTCGCCAAGTGATATTCAGCTGTTGTAATAATTATGTTAAGCTGATAGAGAAGAGCTGAGTCTAAAATATACTCCCACAACACCTTGCTCCAGAGTCTAGTTTTACCTAACAGCCTCTACAACATAATCCAGAGACGTCCTCCCCCTTAGCACAAGTTGACGACCCCTTTGTTAACAACATTATCTGGTCTTTTATTTATGACATTCATTACTAAGATATTATACATAACATTACATAGAAAATACATCCACTTCCTGTAATACCTCATTGAGCTGATTAATATGAGGTGAATTACTACTTGTTATTCTCAAATACCATAACTCAGAGCTGCATTAATAAATTAAATAACACATACCATTATACGAGTTAAGGAACATCACCCAAGGGTAAAGATTGTAATAAGCAACAACACATTAGACCAGCAGTTGTGTGTATCATCAATTACCAGGCGGTGGTGGGGTAAAAGTCTGCGGTTACCACACGCCAAGTTTCACTACCTTATTTTCCCCCCTTTTTTAATATATATTTTTTTACCTGTTACAATACTTTCCTAAATACACACGCCGTAAGAGTTTCATGGGTGATCGGGATGTCACTCTCTAAGAATTGTAATATTTATTTTTTGGTACTTGAGCGATGTCCATCGTTATCTAGGCAAATATTTTCATCACAGTTTCTTATACATGTAAATAGGAATGTATAATATTTGACCTTATCTGCCAGCCTTACAATAGCCTCGGTATGTCACCCCTTTCAGGTGCACCAGAGCTCCTTATACCACTCCATGGTGACCAATTAGTGTGCGTGTGTACTTGATCTTTATCTTTAATTTCACTACTTTCACATTTTTTACCTAACCTAACCTAACCTAATCTAACCTAACCTAACCTAACCTAACCTAGCCTAACCTAACCTAATCTAATCTAACCTAACCTAATCTAACCTGACCTAACCTAACCTAACCTTCATTGGGTACTTTTCATATGGCTTAACTATTACCAAAGAAAATTATTGATGGTGATCTCGGCCAATATTATGATGGGACGAAATCACTAAAATGGGCCGAGGTCACCACTGAATGTGGGCCGAGGTTACCACTGGATGTGAGCCGTGGTTATCACTGGATGTGGGCCGAGGTTACCACTGGATGCGGGCCGAGGCTATTTGGCCGAATTTACCATAGGCCGACGTCACTGGCACCCGAGATTGTGCTGCTGTCATCAACACAAGAAAACGCCTCAACTCTTGTGTATATGTAAACACTGATATTATGATCTGATTTATAATTAAACCTGAAATGTTGGATTCTGTAGGTTAAAAGAGATTTGTTAAACTATTATTTTTGGGGGGAAATTTAACTTAAACAAAGAGACCTCGGAAAATTTGTTCAGACTTGTACCCAGAACCAGCAGAACCTGATGGTCAGTCCCCGTGCAAGGTCACGGTGCCTCTGTTATATAAAGTTTGCAAGGTGCTTATATATTACAGCTTCACTTCTCTTAATATACAGTATTGGTTAATGTATAAAAGCTATTTTATAATGAATAATTCACTCCTCTTGTATATCTTTGTCACTTATTTATTCTTATACTAATACAATAAGCAGAGCAATGAAGAATATATTTACTTTATCAATAAAATGATTCCATTATAACCATACAGTAATTTAGTAAGTCGGTAAATGATGAAGTGAAATACTCTCGCAGAATTGTATCAACGTTATAAAGAAGAAGTATTTAGTAATTGTTTTATAAAGCGTGGCATCTCCAAGACCATCTATGTTTTCAATCCGTCGACCCTCTAGAGCACTGGTTCCCAAACTGGGGGCCATGGGCCCCCAGCAAAATTTAGGAGGCCATAAGCTGAGGCTATGTACACATAAAAATCCCAAGCGCCACCACACTAGAACAGCCAGTCAGCAGCTGAGCCAGCCAGAGATATGGATTGGGAGAGGGGGGCCATGGATAAGGATCATATATGAAAAGTGGGTAATGATCAGAAAAAGTTTGGGAACCACTGCTCTAGAGAGTCTAGAAAATACTTTGTGGTTCCCCAGTTGAGAAGCTCTGGTAGAGGAAGTAGAGTAAATGATAGTGTAGACACCGACACAGGCTATAAACCAGTTTAAAATAATACAGATGGGAGGTATACATGATGAGACTAACTTCGCGATTACTAACACACACGTACTTAAAAAAATCATTATGGAGAGGAACTATCCGGTACACGCAGTGAGTTTCATTTTGACTGATGTGTATATGGGCGAACCTCCCATCACCTATAAGGCCATCAGTGACGGACACACCTGGTCTGGACTACTCATCAAAACAGCTTCTAATTTCCATGGTTAAGGATGCCTGTATATTATTTCCCATTTGAAATACACTTAAATTTGGATTAATTCAGGTCATCGGACTTAAGTGACTTTATCTTGCTAAATTATTACCATTAGCTACAACAACACGGAATGTACTGAGCATCAGGCGAGCTTCTATAGGTTTTTAACCTTAGTATGCCCTCGTTAACTATTGGGTGGAGTAACCCGTACCCATAATAAAACACCAGTTTGATAAGGGAATAATGACCGTGTAGAGATAAATCTGTGTTGTGGAGTAATCGCTTAATAGATGCTGTTTCACGTGATATTTTACTTAGACTAAAATTATCACTACCATGAAACATCTGTACGTGTTACCAAGATTAATATACAAAGATAATGTTCTATTAGAATATATCAAATATAATCCTTAAATTGTTTTAATGTAACCTAAAACTAAAGGGCTCCTCAGGAAATAGTAAATAACGTATAAGTATTTTGTCTTTACAAAACAAAAATTGAATCCCTATTTGAAAACAGATATCTTAGACTGACAAGGTGACAGTTGGTTGCCTCTATTCCGGGCTTTGAATGTTTACATATATTTGATCCTAAAGGAGTAGAAAAAGTAAATTTACTTAAAATATGAGAGTAACATTTTTTTCACCTTATCGTTATCAATTTTATATTATATGTAACCCCAAAAAAGAATATCTTTATTACCTGACTGTGGCTACAGCTTTAGTGTGTTTACTTATGTGTTACCAGAGAATTAGGCTAAGGTCTTGGGTGACTCCTCATACTTTACTTGAGCAAGAAATCTATTTTTTCCCCGAGATCGAGATTTTTAAAAGTTGAGATCAAGATCCTTTGCAATTTTAACATTTATGAATCATCTAAGGACTTGCCCGCCCAGGTAACACTTGAATGGCTAAACTTGAAATAGGATATTCTTTTGGTCGTGTTTATACAACTATGACTATTTTCAAGTTAATGGATGGCTGGAGGTTTAGTGTTATTAAAAAAAAAATAGCGGAAATATTTACCAACTAGTATGGGTATATACTGTACGTAATAACTACCAACGGATTTACATTACCATGATTATAAATTAAAATTCCGGACCAAACAGACGTACAACTTGTGATACCCAGACCCACTGAGACCACCACCATGCACTCCTCTCAAACCCAGACCTCTTAAAAGATATTGTAGGGGTATCGAGATATAATGTGTTGTCTAGCACTCAGGATGGAAGGAAACTCTAATGTGGTTTTCTTGTATAATATAAGTTATATGATAGACAGTCTGGTGCTGGAGGTGCCGTGTGGTGAGGGGCTGCTCAGTAGAGACGTTCGGTGAGTAGCGTGTTGAAGGGGGTAGATGTGCAGGAGCTTCGTTAGAGAAGATGTTGCCTGTTGCTGGCCTCCTGGTTGAATGAATGCTGACAGCGTGGAGCTTGCTGGAGGAGGTGTTGCTTGTTCAGGAAGATGGGCAGAATGAATAAGCTGGTTGGTGAGGAAGCTCAGAGAAGGACAGCTGGTGGGTCGCCATGCTCGCTGGCGGGAGCAAGGACCGCCAGGCAGGCGAGGAGAAGCGAAGGCAGCCAGGCAGCGGTGGAGGAGGAGTTGTTGCTTGTTCAAGAAGAATGGTCAGAATGAATCTCACTGGAGAGACAGAGCTTATATACCCAGCAGCCGCTATGAGTCATGTTGGGAAAACCCGAGAAAGTCGCCGGTCTTTTGGTTCCGTTGCTAGGTTACGGCAACATCTGGTTGGTTGCTAGGGAAGGCGGTAGCAGGTGGTGGCTATGGCTACGCAGTTGTAGGCAGTTGTAGGGGAGACGTCCACTACAATATCTACCGCCTGAATATTAAAATATTTGTGAAACCTTATTTTAATCCCATTAAAATTTATTATGACATATACTCATAAGTTCCTAAGAATTACCAAATACCAATAATTAACTGTGCGACCATTACGACATGTCAATTTCAATCAACCAATCAAACATGTCGGTACAGTGATTAAATATTTTTCGAGGGGAATATTAACAATTATATGTACAGGTTTCAATGGCAACTATTAATTTACTAATCATTGTACTGAATTACGTAAGATTAGTAAGAATTTTTTTTTTTTTTAATTTTTGTCCTAAGGCTCAACAAATGGTAACGTCAATATAGCACCATCATTAAAATACAATATAGTTCTTTATTCTAACTCTCACTCACTGTCCTACACAGAATGTTTCTCTAAATCATACATGTTAATTGTAATTACTGTTATTACACTCTAAACTAATTGATAATAACAATAACTCCAGGTGTTACACATTACTGCTGTCTAACTAAATCTGATTCGTGGAGAAACGTAAGCTGTTCTGGGTGAGGGTTAAAACTCTGCCTCTATCCCCGGGGGTGTTGTACAGTCCTGAGAGTGAGTTTCACTGCCTCCCTCCCTTATAGCTCTCCCTGCAGGTGCTGGGCGGCCGGCGACATGTGTGTGGTCTGGTCGCCCGAATAACCGCACTGAGACTGACTGCTAGAGTTTCGGCAAGTTGTGAGGTTAACGGAGAATAACATGGGCTTCCTATTCTGGTGCCAGCGAGGATACATTACATACCTGGGTTATGAAGTTATGGTTTAGTAGGGAGAGGAGGACTCCTGCCTGGTGAGGATATAAGCTAGGGAGAAGAGGTAGGTAGCCCGGGAAAAGGTATCGATGTGGATGCTATAAGTTGTGGGCGCCAGGG
>NW_024736899.1:0-15879 GCF_018991925.1 Homarus americanus
TGGATTATCGCCCACATGGGGGGTGCCCGACACAACCACACTCGCGCGTATGCCCTTACTACTCGGACATCGAAGGCCAGGCTGTCACCCCTGTGCCTCATACGCATAAGATCTAGTTCCTTCGTCCGTATGGGCCCAATAGCAGAGGTCGGAGGCGGAAATATCTGTCGCCCGAGTTGCTGGTCACTATGCCTGGCAACAGTCTTTGCTGCGTCTGTGCTAGCCCGAACCAAAACTGCACAAATTGTTTTTGTGCGAGAAACAATCGATCATGTGTGGATTGCAGGAAGCTAGACCAGTGTCGGAACCCACGTGGCAGGGAGCCGACACAGGCGGCCACAGTGGATATCGCCGGGACCCAACCACCCGATGATATCCCAAATGATAGCAGTGAGTCTACTCAACCCGAAAATGTAGTACTAATAAATGCTGCTCCCTCAGTAGTAGGTGTCCAGGAGGAGAATGAGAGACTGCCGCCTCAGTGGAAAGGCATGTCGATGGAAAATGCAGGCGTATGGGTCAAAGAAACCTACTCAGAAATTGTCAAATGGTCGCCCGCTAACTTATTTGAACCACCCAAGTGTGCGGTCACCAAAGAAATGATTCGGGAGATGACTTTCTTCATGACTGATTACACTCAGGACCGCTTCCTCGCCCCCCTAGCTCTTCAAATACTGGCAATAATACCACATCTATTTTGTCAGAGGACACACACAAAGGCTAAGCACAAATAAAATGTGGCAGCAATGAAGAGAAGGTCGACAATGTGGCGGACTGGGGCCATAGATGATCTCCTATGTGAAGCAAGAACACTGCAGAAGAGACTAAAATCTACGGGTGACGGAAAGCAAAACACCGATGACGTGGCAAGAAAATTTGGAAACAAAATGCGTGTGGGAAAAGTGTCTCTCGCGGTAAGATCTCTAACACATGAATCCTCCGGTGGAGTGATGCCAATAAACAGTGCGACATTAAAACTATTGAAAGAGAAACATCCCCCTGCAAGTGAAGATGAAGGCATCAGGCTCCAGGGTGACTATATCCCACCAAATGTTGTCCTGTTCGAGAAAATAACAGGAGAGATGGTGTGGAAAAAGGCACTGAAGACTCGAGGAGGAGCCGGCCCTTCAGATCTGGATGCGAACGGTTGGAGAGTCATCCTCAGCACTAACAAGTTTGGCCCTGTAGCAAGCGAACTCTGCACTGCTATTGCCACTCTTGCAAGAAAGCTTGCATCCTCTTGCTGCCATCACCTCCAGGCTCTGACGGCCTGCCGCCTTATTCCTCTGGAAAAGAATCCAGGATGTAGACCTATAGGGGTGGGGGAAGTGCTGAGGCGGATCATCGGAAAGTGTATAATGGAGGTGGTAAAGGATGATGTCAGGGCAGCAGCAGGGAACCTACAAGTGTGTGCTGGCCACCAGGCTGGTGGGGAGGCGGCCATTCACGCCATGAGATTGATATTTGAGCAGCGTGATTGTGAGGCCGTTCTTCTGGTGGATGCTTCAAACGCATTCAACATACTTAACCGCAAGGCTGCACTGCACAACATCAAGATCAAGTGTCCTAGCTTTGCGATGTATGTTGAAAATTCGTATAGGAATCCTTCAGACCTCTACATAGTAAACAACAAGGCTCTACGAGGTGATACCATCCTACAGTCGACCGAGGGAACAACACAGGGGGACCCCGTTGCAATGGCAATGTATGTAATAGGCCTATCAGTGCTCCAACAAGAAATAAAGTATGAAACAACTGGGGTCAAACAAGTGGCATATGCTGATGACCTCACAGGAGCAGGAAAAGTGGAGGACATCAAAAAGTGGTGGGACCTGGTAACATCGCGAGGTCCACATATAGGGTACCACCCTAACGCCAGCAAATCCTTCCTCATCGTGAAGCCAGATCATTATGATCGGGCTGTGGAGATTTTCGGCGAAAGTGAGGTCAAAATAACTAAGGACGGCCAAAGACATCTAGGCGCAGTAATTGGCACTACGGACTTCAAGACCCAGTACGTAGGGGGAAAAGTGAATGAGTGGGTTAGCGAAATCCATGCTCTATCGGAGATTGCTAACACAGAGCCACATGCGGCCTTTGCAGCATTCACACATGGAGTCAAGCATCGTTGGAACTACCTGATGCGTACCATCCCTGAGATCCGACCCCTCCTCCACCCTTTGGAAGAAGCAATCAGTGTCAAGTTCATTCCCAAACTAGTGAAACACCACGACTTAACCCTAGTAGAAAGAACACTTCTTGCACTTCCACCAAGACTGGGAGGGATGGGACTAACTAATCCAGAGGAAATTGCTGACTCTGAACATCAAAATTCACTTAAGCTCACGGCAGCCCTCACTGACCACATAATAGCCCAGAATGCAACAGGGGAAGTGGACACCAGCGAAGTTAATAAGATCCGTAGGTCCATTACAACAGATCGGCAGCACTGCCAAAATGACATGTTGCAGCAACTATTGCTGCTGGTTCCAGAAAATTTGACAAAAAAGTAGCTATAGCGCAGGAGGTGGGCGCCTCGAACTGGTTAACTACGTTACCGATAAGGGCAAATGGTTTCAGCCTTAACAAACAAGAATTTACAGATGCCATTGCTCTAAGGTACGGTTGGCCAGTGGATGGTTTGCCCTCCCCATGCGTGTGTGGCTCTTCCTATGACGGCGATCACGCCATGGTCTGCAAGAAGGGGGGCTTCATTTGCATGAGGCATGACGAGGTAAGGGATCTCACAGCAAATATGTTGAAGGAAATCTGCCGGGACGTCATGGTAGAACCGACCCTCCTTCCACTGGATGGCGAGATCTTCCAACACAGGACTTCAAACACATCTAACGAAGCCCGTGTGGACGTCAGTGCTCGAGGATTCTGGACGCGGGGACAGCGAGCTTTCTTCGACATCAGGATTTTTGATCCCATGGCCGTTTGTCACCGTAACCTAGCTCTCGATGCTGCGCATAGGAGGAACGAGAACGACAAGAGAAGGGCATATGGGGAGAGAATTCAAAATGTTGATCAAGGCAGCTTCACTCCTCTAGTGTTCACAACCTCTGGTGGGATGGGCCCAAGTGCAAGATGTTTCT
The DNA here is from genome assembly GCF_018991925.1 of Homarus americanus. NCBI lineage: Eukaryota > Metazoa > Arthropoda > Malacostraca > Decapoda > Nephropidae > Homarus > Homarus americanus. Next base: position 3,099 of record NW_024736899.1, read on the forward strand.
ACGCCAGACTCGCGGAGCTGATCTCCGAACAGAAGCAGCAGCCCAGAAGTTATGTCACAGCCTGGATGAGATGTCGACTGTCCTTCTCTCTCCTTCGGTCGGCTTTGCTCTGCCTCAGGGGAACGAGAGCTTCTGCCCCTACTCCGACAACTGCTGCAGATATCGACTATGAGGCTACAGTCACCGAATGCCGCATGGATCTGCGGCTCAACTAATTTAACACAGATAGGATAGTTTCTTATGTATTAGGATATTTAATATTAAGGTAAATAAATGGTGGCGAAGGTGTGGCTATTGGGGGAGGCTGGAGGCCATTCTCTCTCTCGTAGTAGTAGTAGTAGTAGTAGTAGTAGTAGTAGTAGTAGTAGTAGTAGTAGTAGTAGCAGCGGTGGTGGTGATAGATGCTGGGTCACATGCTCACGCTGGCTGCACTTCTCCAGAAAATTCCATCTTATTTTATAGCGTCCGACCCGGCATATTGCATTGAGGGGAAAACATGACGTTGTACCAAGAACCCCCATACGATTTTATATATAGTATATATGCATAAGTCTACATATATACATACATATATACATACATACTCTAGGGATTCATTATTCTAAAGGGATTAATAGAATCAGACACACAAAAACTCGAATGTTTTTCATGCAACAAAATCATCCAGGAAAAAAGGACAAAGATCATACATATAAAAGCCTAGGAAGTGATGACAGATGGACGAGTAGAGGCGATGTGTGGAGCCCAAAACAGGCGATGACCTAAATTTCTTCGGCATTGGGGGTAGGGGAGAGGGGGGTGGGGGGTGGGGGTGTCACTGTATGGGAAAGTGTCGGACTTATTCATACAGACGGATGGACTATTTCATATGTGTGTGTGTGTGTATGTGTATGTGTGTGTGTGTGTGTGTGTGCTCGTGTACGTGCGTGTTGTGTATGTATGCCATCCTGCACGGGTGTCTGCGAGTCTGTCGGAGTAGGAAGTGCTTGTACCTTGTTGTGCCACTCACCACTAAGGTTGGAGATTAGGTTAGGTTAGGTTAGATTAGGTTACAGTGTTTGTCTTTGTCTTTCTTTGTTTCCTTCTTGCCGAGTGTCAAAGAAAATACAGTGTTACTTCATTATATCTCTTTTGATAAATTATTATTTATTATTACTTACTACTTATTTGCCTATTGTTACTTTAGTGTCAGTTCGGGTAAATTCACCACACACACACACACACACACACACACACACACACACACACACACACACACACACTCTCACATACTTGTTGGTTAATCGATTATGTTCTTCGAAATGTTTGTCTGTATAATTATGGAGTCTCATTTCGAAGCATTTGGAGGGTTCACTTCAGACGTCAAATTTACTAATTTGGTTTTATATCGTAAATCGAGGCCAACTTGTTGTAATATCTCCAAGAACTGAGGAATAAACTGAAAATTTTTGTAATATTCATTCTTTTAACAATGCATTGGCTATTAAATGAAGAGTATTCCCTTGCTGAGTTGATGTTTTGCTGTTCAGAACAAAAAAAGATTACTTAGGTGTCGGTGAAGCACTAGAATATAATTATATATCAGTATTATATCTAAAAAAAAATGTAGAATTAGGCCCAGCAATAAAAAGAAGAGATTACCTTTGTGTTAAAAATACCCGGAGGCTCTAAATTAATGTTTACAAATACGAGAAACTGGTTTGAGCATTTGTCAGTAAGCTCAGCAGTGAACAGGATAGGTAGTAAGTCCTCACTGTTCTTCTTGACCAAGTAGTGTATTACAAAAACCGAGGGTGTTGTAGTGAGCTGAGCGGGAACTGTGGTGGCGTGAATGTAGTTGCAAGCTGTAGATGTATCCCAGTTTGGACTTTGTTTACTGAGTGAAAAGTAAAATTAGAGCTCATAATATATTAAGAGCAACCCAGACACTGTATACTAAACCTCTGTAAGTACACGATGAGGCACACCATACGCGGGGCTGGACACGAATACCATCACTTCGTAGTTGTAAGGTTAGTTACTCCTTCACAGCTGGGTAGACTGTGAGTGCCCCCGCCCCCTCAGTACAAAGTAGCAACCCTAACGACAGAAGGCGAGCGCAATATCCACCCGGTCACCGCACCCCATGCTTACAGAGTAGAACATTAGATTATTTAACGCAGTACTCAGTCCAGTATATATGTGGTTCACGAAGACACGGTAACCTCGACCGTATGAAGTGTGTGAGGCAGGGAACAAGGACTGAACGTCGTCATCTGCTATTTGGTGTATTAGTCTTTGTCCCATCTAGAGAGTACAATGTTAAGACGGACGGCCCCGGCTCCAGGAAGAGGGTTAATAACATTTATCACACCAGGTTGTGCGGTATTATGTCTGCAATGAGCCAGACACGACACAAGGTATGAATTTGGCCGTCAGAAGTTGATGTGTTCCTTGAGGGAGCGAATCATACAAGTGACTGACCCAATATTCAGACCAACAAGTGCGTACATTAAAGGTAACGCCCTCAGTACGGTAATGCAGTGGACCGGCTAACAGAGAACAAGGTATAAATTAAGTTGTCAGAGGGAGTAGGAGTGTGATGTTGGGGAAGAGGGGGGGGGGGTGGCTGGCGGACACCACACTAGCACCACACCAACATCACACCAACACCACACCAACACCATCATACCAAACCAAGGACGGCGGGGAAGGGACGAGAGGAACCAATATCACCGCCATTGTTTTACACGCTCAGTATACTTGTGACACACCTGACCAGGTAAGAAAGCTTCAGGAAACTAATTATACCGAAACTGGTCTCCTTGCAATATGTGTGTGAAGATATTATTGGTGTAGTTTATTGGGTCAGTTCGTTTAATGGTGCGCAGATATTATTGGTGTAGTTATTAGGTCAGTTCGTTTAATGGTGCGCTCTCTGGTTGTAAACAGCTTGTGTGGCGGCAGGTTTTAATAGCGGTGTTTACCAGCGAGGTGAAATAAAAGTTACTGTTACAACATAATAAATGAACTCGACTGTATAATAGTGAGCCAACGGTGAAATGTGGTATTATTGTTATAGAAATGTAATATACACAAACGTACACACACGCGCATACACACACGCGCACACACACACAGCCACTACAGAGAACATTCCCAATAAGCATACACACTCTACCTCTCAGTTCTGTGTGCGTTGTACGGAAAACAAACCACCAAACAGACAACACATAAATGACTACGTTATTGCCTCCTGTGGAAGATAATGACCCCAGAGGCCACACTGTCGAGGTCCACAACCCCGCTATCATGACCCCGTGACCTTTGACCCCCCCCCAGAGTAATAATGTAGATGATTAAATTACAAATGAAAACCATATGATGATGACTCGTTTACTTAATCTGTATCACCTGTTGATTAGTCATCCTAGCTTATTTCACCTGATGATAAAACACCTTAACGTTACCTGAGGAGGTTAGGTTAGGTTAGATTAGATTGTTTAATCTTAAGGTGATATAAGCTTGGGGCTAATCTTTAGGTTACCTGTCATACTATATCACCAAGCAGACACACACACAGACAGACAGACAGACAGACATCCAACCATACAAACCGTCTCGGAAGATCAATTTCCTTGCCAAGTCCGGCCTCTCGTTCACGTGAGTGAGAAAAGGAAAGATCACAAAGGAACTAAGTGCCGAATATTGATTATCATTACACTGGGCGTCCGAGTGTGTGTGTATGTGTGTGTGTGTGTGTGTGTGTGTGTGTGTGTGCGTGTGTGTGTGTGTTTGTGTGTCACCAAAACTACTCTCACGACAAAGCATTTATCTCTTCTCCATTTAATGCCACAAGAACAATACAAAAGGTGTCTCTCTTAGTATCATGATGGGATTGATTTTTATTCCAAATTTATACGCGTCAGGATATTAATTCATTTATATCGTCTATTTTAATGTCAAGAAGATAATAATGTTCATGTCTGTTGCTGCTGTTCTTGTTCTCGTGGTCAGAAGTTAAAAGTGGTGAATATGTAGCATTGGTTGGTGTCGTTTATATGAGGGAGCATATAAAAGGGAGTATATTGAAGGGAGCATATTGAAGGGAGAATGTGTTTACTGGGTTGTGAGGGAGGGAGGGAGGAAGGATGAAAGATGGCGAGAGTCAGATGGAGATAATGACAGACAGGACGTAGAGTTGGAGGTAGGTGGCGAGAGAGAGAGAGGGGGGTGTTGGGGTGAGAATCAGGAGGTAGTGCAGGGTGAGGTGGTAGGTAGTGGCAGCTGGTTGAGAGACTCCACCTGTCCCCCGCGGCACACCAGCTGTCCCTCACCGTCACCACCTCACTCAATATCATAACAAACAACACCAAATTAGGAAAACCATTAAGGATGGCCTAACAGGAGACTATGTATATGTGTGCATTAGAAGGATTTTTTTTTCATCCTCACATGGGCATTTTTTTCGTTTTTTGTTTTTTTTTGATTAGACGCATTTTTTATGGGTTAATGGTCAGTGAGATGAGAAGTGAACTAGTCTGCTCTCTTGACTTACCTCTAAGTGATCTAAATTATACGTATATAAAGAAACATCAATCTATTATGAAAGGGCCAGGTAAATAAAGATCGTTTCCTGTGTGTATGTGTGTGTGAGTGTGTGTGTAAGCAATAATAAATAAATAATAATAATTGACGGTTTATTGAAAAAGTTCTGCAGCCCGAAGGCTGAAAATATACATTGGACATAAATGACTTATTACATACATTGGTGGTTTAACAAAAGCCTTCATTAGAGAAAGGTAAAGGAACATACAGTGAACATATAGATTATTGTAGGTGTTGAACAGCAAAAACGTAGTGTAGTAACTCCCTCCTAGATGGTGTTAGGAGGAACCTCACGTGGTGTAGTAGTTCCCTCACAGATGGTGTTATGAGGGGCCTCACGTGGTGTAGTAATTCCCTCACAGATGGTGTTATGAGGGGCCTCACGTGGTGTAATGGTTCCCACCTACAGATGGTGTTATGAGGGCCTCACGTGGTGTAAGTAATTCCCTCACAGGTGGTGTTATGAGGGCCTCGTGGTGTAAGTAATTCCCTCACAGATGGTGTTATGAGGGGAGCACTCACGTGGTGTAGTAATTCCCTCACAGATGGTGTTAGGAGGGACCTCACGTGGTGTAGTAATTCCCTCACAGAAGGTGTTATGGGGGACCTCACGTGGTGTAATTACCTCACAGATGGTGTTATGAGGGCCCTCACGTGGTGTAGTAATTCCCTCACAGATGGTGTTATTAGGGACCTGACGTGGTGTGGTAATTCCCTCACAGATGGTGTTATGAGGGACCTGACGTGGTGTAGTAATTCCCTCACAGATGGTGTATGAGGGGCCTGATGTGGTGTAATAATTCCCTCACAGATGGTGTTATGAGGGGCCTGATGTGGTGTAGTAATTCCCTCACAGATGGTGTATGAGGGGCCTGATGTGGTGTAATAATTCCCTCACAGATGGTGTTATGAGGGGCCTGATGTGGTGTAGTAATTCCTCACAGATGGTGTTATGAGGGGCCTCACGTGGTGTAGTAATTCCCTCACGAATGGTATATGAGTGAGTGTGGTTCAGGCTATAGTTCGAAGCAAGGGGGTAGAGATTTGTGGTTGTTGCCAACTTGGTAGTGTACCCTCCTCCCCATGGCACTGATCGTCACAAAAGTTTTAGGTACACTTGTAGAAACACCGATACACACACTCACATAAACAGACACACACACTCACATAAATTGACACACACACACACACACACACACTCACATAAACAGACATACACACTCACATAAACATACAGGCACACACACACACACAAAGACTGAATGCACCTAGTAATATCAAAACCCTCTTGTCATCCACCTACACTCCCTGAGATAAGAAGAGATAAAAGACAGACACACAAACGGAGATCCAACCACAAAAAAATTAACTCCTTGGATACAAAAAGGTTGGATAGCTCTTTCTTCCTCCACAGCCTTCCACAAAGACGAGAGAAGAAGGCAAAGGGAGAGTGGACCGTTTCTTCCAAGTCACAGAATACTTGAAACTTCCTCAGAGGGGCATGGTGGTGTTCTCGAGAGCTGAGGGCCTGGAGGGAAGGACTCTTACAGATGGTCAAAATAACCGCGAGTGGACCACCGTGTCTCATGCTTGGTCATGTGAGGGAAGTGAGCATCCTACAGACTGAGTCACGAACTATATCTTCTCTTCTGAGGCACCAAGTTGAGTGTCATGGTAGGATGGAGTATTTTAGAACATCATCAAGATATTCTAGTGTGGCGTCTGAGATCCATCTTGGCCACTGTTTAAACAACAAATCGCGCATAGAAGCACCGAAATGAGGATAACATTACACAAACACCTGAGAGTTGAAAGAGTGATACCTAAAGGGGGAGGGAAGAGTCTCCCCAAGGGCCACACCACAACCCACGGGAGGACCACTGTAATCTTTGGCCACAACAGGAACAAAGAACTATTCAACAACACCTCAAACGTAGACTGCTTTGACCTTCATTTTCTTTTGGTTTTGTATTGTCTGGTTGAAAACTCTAAGTCTACCTTCAGGATAAAACACACACACACACACACACACACAGACCACCATCATGCTTCATCTTTATGACCAGTTAAACCAAGCACCTTCTTCAGAGGCACCAAGGATGCATCACACAAGCTCTTAAGGTATGTCGGGATACTTGAAGGGGGTCTCTAAGGCCTGTCGGGATACTTGAAGGGGGGGGGGAAGATCTGTCGGGATACTTGAAAGGGAGTCTCTAACATATATCTTCACCACATCACAAAAAGATTCAATATCAAATCTAGCCAAGAATAAAGAGACGTTGCATGGTGTCGTGTACTTAATGGGTGCTGGCTATTCCGCTGGGAGAACGTCTTTACACGCAGTCTGCAGTTAATTGCATGATTTTTTCTCTTCCCTCCTGGTCTAAGTGGTCTCAGTTCTTGCGTGTGTTTAATTATTTGCTTGTGGGTTTACATGTAGTCCATTGCAGCGTTTCCTCCAGGGTATATATATTTCCTACGCTTTTTAGTGTACATTAAATTAGCCTTGTCTTCATCCTAGAGTCTATTATTCAGGTAAGTAATAATGTAATCACTGAGTCAGGTGTATAGTTGTGCATTAGTGTATTTTCCATTACAGGTATTTTAGTGTATGTTTAATTGCCTACACCTACTTAATGACCTCCCCCTCCCCTTTCCAGTGTATATTTGATTACCTTCGTTCATTTAATTACCTGGGTATATTTAATTTCCTGGATATTCTAACGATCTAATCACCTACCTTTGTATATCTGTTTACCTGTGTATATTTAATTAACCTGGATATTCTAACAACTTAATCACGTGTTATCTAGGATATATCTAATTGACTGTATATACTTAATTATCAAGGCAACCTAATAATATATAATTCTCTCTCATCTACTGGAATTAATTGTAGTCAAAACTTTACCAACTTCATTATTACACTTATTAAAACTTGGTACAAATTGTGTGACTGTTCTGGTACAACTATATTTCCTGATTCTTGTCATAAAATATATTTCGGTCGATTTATTTATTTAGTCAGACTTTCATTTGTTTATTCGTGTCTATTTTTGGGGAAATTTTATATTCTGAATAAAAGATAAAAATGACTCAATAAATATTACAAGGATTTATAATAGATTAATTCATTTTACAACAAATACGAACTTGTTGTCAAAACGAAGAATGACAAATGATTCCTTAGTATAGAAAACGAATAAATAAAAAAAAATAAAAAATCTAGTTAACAGATTAAAAACACATTTCCTGGTCTGTCACTGAATATATATATCTACATTTAATCAAGAAATGTTTATAACAAATCTGAAAATTAAGTAATATGCACATTATTCCCTCCAAAGAGTATCAATATAATTTTGTGGTAGAAAATACGACACAATGGGCGAAGAATTCTGACGACCTTACCGAGACAACAGGAGTCACAGTGTTCATTTTGCAGCGAATAACATTAAGTGGTCTTACTGAAGCTAAATACAGTATATATTTATTAAATTATCAATAATAACTACAAATACTTGAAATTATAACAAAAGAAGATCATTACAGAGATTTAAAACACATATTTCTTATTACTAATTAGATCTAAAACAAATAATAAGCAATATTTCAAGAGAGAAAAACAAAAGAGGTGGACCACGAACAACAAGACTAAAATTATGGTAAGGCGGAGGTAAAGACTCAAACTCTCTCTCTCTCTCTCTCTCTCTCTCTCTCTCCGTCCGTATTAAGTGTATGACGTATAATATACACCAGATAAGGGTGTTTGTATAGTTAGTATAAATGCAAAAAAAAAAAAAATCTTTAGCCAATTTCGTAAAAAAAACCCTACGTAACACACACACACAAGCAGATAGATAGACAGAAACACAGAAACCGATAGACAGATAGACAAACAGACACAGACAGACAGACAGACAGACAGACACAGACAGACAGACAGACACACTCCCCTTGTTATACTCTGCTCAGTCAGTTTAAGAAGGATATTATGTAGATTTATCATCGTGTTATTGAAGACGATTCTGGCCATTTATTCTCCTCATTTATTTCTGATATGAGATTAAGAGAAATTTGAAACGTAATTGAACGAGAGAATAGATCAAGGGTGATGGATGCTCTCTCTCTCTCTCTCTCTCTCTCTCTCTCTCTCTCTCTCTCTCTCTCTCTCTCACACACATTCATAGTATTCAGACGGTGATCCTGTCCTATCCTGTATAAACACACGTAAGCGAAAAGCACTCAGGCATACATACACACACACACACACACGCACACGCACACGCTCACACACACACACTAATAATAATAATAATAATAATAATAATAACAATGGCTGCTTCTCATGTTCAAGGCTGCCCGGATGAGAGCCATTTAGACGTGAATTTGTTTAAGGTGTAAATGCTGTCGACAACACAACGACCACACTCTGAGTTAAAGAGCTGTATGACCCAAACCAAATAATAATCCGAGAAAGATCGGACAACTCGCCAACTGCACTGGCTAACCATTACCTAATTTCACCCTGCCCGGGAATCGAGCCCAGGTCCATTCACTTACAAGGCGAGCATGTTGACTATATACACCACTTAAGTTTTTTGTAATATTAAACACAATTTTAGACACATACACAAACATTTACAAAGAACATTATTAATTCACACATAGTTGAGTGAGTGTGTGTGTGTGTGTGTGTGTGTGCGCATGTGTGTATGTGTGTGTGTGTGTGTGTGTGTGTGTGTGTGTGTGTGTGTGTATGCGTGTGTGTGTATGCATGTGTGTACATCAAGTTATTTAAGAGTGATATTATCAGAGGTTCATAAAGCTCATCATTACCGGTAATTTTCTATTTTTAATCCCTAAAATTGGACAAAGTTTTAACCTGAAAAATATTACTTTAATCATGACACAAAAACCCTGAAGAAGAGAACAACTAATTCTTATAAAAGTAAATAACTATCATACTTTTATGTCTGTCTGTGTCTGTCTGTCTGTTTGTCTGTCTGTGGAATAGTTCTCGATCTTCCTCCCAAGACAGACCTTAATACCCCCATCCCTCTTCTTTTTCTTCCTCCTCCTCCTCCACATACCTATTGTCCTCTTCTTCCTCCTCTACATCCCTCTTCTCCTCCCCCCCCCACCATAACACCATAATGATAATCCCTCATAAGCCACCCCATTATAACCAATTTTCATCGCTACACTCAACAAATCATAAACTGTTGAGGGGCCTTCAGGTTAGGTCAGGTCAGGTTAGGTTAGGTCAGGTCAGGTCAGGTCAGGTTAGGTCAGGTCAGGTTAGGTCAGGTTAGGTTAGGTTCACAATGGCTCAAAGCAAATTAGAATACCGTGGTCAGGGATGCTGTACAGGTGCATTCCATAATCCCATTGGTATTAAAGGTGTGGGAGGATTAAATTATTTTATATCTATTTACGGAGTTACATAAAGTTCCTTAATATCCAATACCAATATTTACAAACACTTCCTTGTACTATGGAGTGAAACTTGATGTTATTTTGGCGATATTTATAATAAAGAGAAATGTTCGCTGACTCTAAACCAAAGATGTGATATATGAACGTACATACAGAACAGCTGCCGCAAGCAAAAAATTATACCATACTAATTTTTTAAGGTCATAGGTCAAAACTCAAGGTCAAACTTTTTAAGGTCATAGGTCAAAACTCAAGGTCGGACTTTTTAAGGTCATAGGTCAAAACTCAAGGTCGGACTTTTTAAGGTCATAGGTCAAAACTCAAGGTCAAACTTCCGATAAACTAAAAAAATAAATGAATTGTAGTTATTGTATTAATATACATCATTAACCACTATACTGTACAAGTCATTGTTTATAAATTTCTGAGACTGATTAACTACGGAAAATATGAGTCAGATAAAAAGATGAGAAAGTCACCGTTACTAGAGAGCTAAATTGGCCAAGATACCACAAGACAAGGTAAAAGAATACAGGTGAATACTGAACAAATTTATCATACAGGTAAGACAGAAATTTTCTTAACCTAGTATTATTCCTGGATGCTTTAAGTCAGCACACGATGACGCACACACACACACACACACACACACACACACACACTTAAGCTGAGTCAGAGATCAAAGTCAAACCATCACTGGTACAATACGACTCTCAACATGGGTTTACAAAGGGAAAATCTTGTCTAACAAACATGCTAACGTTTTTTAGGAAAGTCTTCGAGGTAGTAGATAATGACGAAAATTACGATGTTATTTACTTACACTTTAGCAAAGCATTTGACAGAGTACCGCATCAGAGGCTTCTGAGAAAAATTAAGGCTCATGGTATCGAGGGGAAAGTTTTAAATTGGATAAAATCATGGCTCACCGATAGAACGCAGAGGGTCAGCGTAGATGGTGTTAAATCTGAGTGGGGCCGTTTAACCAGTGGGGTTCCCCAGGGGTCAGTACTAGGCCCACTCTTGTTCATAATCTACATAAACGATTTAGATACTGGGATCAGCAGTGACATAAGCAAGTTTGCGGATGACACCAAAATAGGGCAGCAAATTAATTCAGGGCAGGATGCAAATGCATTACAGGAGGATCTAAATAAACTGCAGGGGTGGTCTGAAAAATAGCAAATGAAATTCAACACCAGCAAGTGCAGCGTACTTAATATTGGAAGAACAAATACTTATAATGTATACAGCCTGAACAACATCCGCCCTAGGAAGTGGAAAGCTTGTGAAAGAGACCTAGGGGTACTTGTAAGCCCGGACCTACGACTGAAAACAGTGCGTTAATGTTTCGAAATAAGGCAAACAGAGTATTGGGTTTTATATCTAGAAGTGTAAGTAACAAGAGTGCAGAGGTCTTATTGCAACTATATCTTGCGCTAGTTAGGCCGCACCTCGATTATGCGGTTCAGTTCTGGTGCCCCAATTATAGAATGGATATAAATTCACTAGAGTCGGTGCAGCGAAGAATGACAAAAATGATTCCGGGACTTAGAAACCTTCCATATCAGGATAGGTTAAAGAAACTTAACTTGCATTCCCTAGAAAGACGAACAGTGCGGGGAGATATGATAGAAGTATTTAAGTGGGTGAAAGGAATCAATAAAGGGGATATAGATAAAGTTCTTATAAGAACATAAGAACATAAGAATGGAGGAAACTGCAGCGGGCCTATTGGCCCATACTGGGCAGTCCCGTTTACACCCAACCCCTATTGCTCATATGAGCATCCAACCTATGTTTGAAGCAATTCAGCGTATTCGAGTTAATGATGATATTTGGTAACTTGTTTCATTCATCCACTACTCTGTTTTCCAAACCAGTGTTTACCTATTTCACGCCTAAATCTAAATTTGTCTAATTTAAAACCATTGTTACGAGTTCGCTCCTGGTTGGATAGTTTGAGTACCTTTGTAATGTCCCCTTTGTTTTAGTCCTGTCTTCCACTTATACACCTCCTATCAGGTCGCCTCGCTCTACCGTCTCTCGAGGAGTCTGGGGAATGGAATGCTTTAACCTGTCTCTATCTCAAGGTTCTAATGCGGGATTGATCTTGTCATTCTCTCTAATTCTTTCAAGGATTCTATATCCATTCTGTAATACGGTGACCCAGAACTGAACTGCGTAATCCAGGAATATTTAGTCTCCTGGGAAACAAAGATACAGTTTAGGATGACCTCGCTAGTCTTGTAACTAACACTCCTTTGTATGAACCCAAGTACTTTATTAGCCTTATTACGAGCAAAAACACATTGTTTACTTGGCTTAAGGTTCCTACTTATCATTACTCCTAAATCTCTCTCGCAGTCGGATTTCTCTATGGCATCGTTGTTCATCTGGTATCTGGTTTCCCTGTTTACATCTCCTATACTGAGTACTTTACATTTGTCCACGTTGAATTTCATCTGCCATTTTTCAGACCATTCGAAAATTTGTTTAGATCTTCCTGTAGTTTTGCTGAGTCCTCGTCAGATTTAATAACACGTCCTATTTTAGTGTCATCAGCAAATTTACTTATGTTGCTGTCTATGCCGATATCTATGTCGTTTATGTATATAATAAATAATAATGGTCCAAGTACTGAGCCTTGGGGAACTCCACTTGTGACGTTGCTCCAATGGGACTTAGTGCCGTTAATGCTCACTCCCTGTTTCCTGTCCTGTAACCAAGCCCTAATCCATTTAAGGATGTTACC
>NW_024736900.1:0-19969 GCF_018991925.1 Homarus americanus
TCAAATGCTTCGTTCGGTGCAGCCCCAGGGGGGCATACGGGACCCCCTCTCTGGACCCCTCACCCGGACCCCTCACCTGGACCCCTCACCTGGACCCCCTCACCTGGACCCCCTCACCCAGACCCCCTCACCTTGAACCCCACGCCAGCCCACTCACCCCTTGAACCCCTACCCTTTACCCCCTCACCTTGGACCCCTCACCCTGCACCCCCTCACCCTTGAACCCCCACACCCTTCAGACCCCACCCTTGACACACCCTTGACCCCACTCACCCTTGAACCCCATCTCGGCCCCCCTCACCCTTGAACCCCACCCTTTACCCCCTCACCTTGGACCCCTCACCCCTGGACCCCCCTCACCTAGACCCCCTCACCTGGATCCCCATCCTGGACCCCCCCCACCTGACACCCCCCCACACCCAGACCTCCCCCATCCCCAACCCTGGACCTCCAACCACCCCCCAACCCTGGACCCCCCACCCAACCCCCCTGCAAGATGTTCCCTGATAGTGTTCCCTCGGCTGGGATGTTCCGGTTCATGAAGGAATTGATCCCTATGGCGGGATTATTAAGGTAACTTTTCATATAACAAGGAAAGTAGCGTGGGAGGCGCTGGATGGTAGTTTGACCTCTGCTAACAGGGTGGTTTTAGTTGGAAGTCCCGTGCGGCCGAGACACGTGTACGGGATAGGGGAGATGCCGCGGATACTATTTTGTTATATACTGTATTCTCTATGTTTCTCAAGGGATATATTTTCTTAGGGTTAAAAATTTGTGATATATTATCGTTTACTTTCATCTGTGAAGTATTTGGATGTTGTTGGGACGATAATTGTTATGTAGAAATGATGATTTAATAAATGTGTTAAATGGCATCGAGTCTCAGTTTGGGAGTCGTGTAGCATCTCTTGCATCAGTAGCGTTGGTGCTTTTACAGTGAGAAGGTGTGTGTCGCTGGTCTCCTCCCTCATCCGGTGAACGAACACTCCTTACTTGCATCCAAACCGTTAATGGACAATTACCGGGATTAATATCGTTAGGAAAGAGAGTGCATTGTGTGTAGTGATTCCGAAGACGACGATACAGCAGCTAATTACCGCGTAAAGTTCTCTAGATAAAGAGAAAAAGATATATTGATAGTGAATCATTTCTCGGAGGGTCAAGCGCGGTGGAAGAAAATTGCTTACCTCATCAAGTAAATGAATGCAAGAGGACCTTGACTGTGAAGTGTGTTTACTGCAGGATGTTGTGGCCTGCCCTGGCCTGCCCTGCCCTTCACCCCGGCCTGGCAACACTACACTAACTGCCTACACCTGATTGGTTGTTTCTGACGCGGGAGGGAAAATAATATGTAGGAAAATTAGACGGGGAAGCTGTGATAGCCATCCATTATTGATTAGTTGTCTGGGATGTGTCTGGCTCCCTCATAGTCTCTCACCCAAACACAGTTAATTTATCCCCTTTTTTCATATATTTTCCCTCAAACAACAACATTAATATTGAAAAGTGATTAATAAAGACATCAGTTATTATTTACGTTGATATGTGATTTGGTTTGAAGAAAATTGGAAAACGTTTCGTATGTGTGTGCGTGGTGTCACCTGTCATAAGAGCGGTGGTGATGCATTGATGGCGGGTAGTGACAGGTGTGGGCGTGTGTTGTGAATGAAGGTTGTGGGTGACCTACAGACCCGCCCACGCCCCCTAGACGCGACCCAGCCATCCGACAAGACAACAACAACAATAACAACAGAAGCGGCAGGATGGGGAATCAACACTCTGAGCTGAAACAAAGTCGCTCACTGCCCAATTCTCCTCATATTAAATGGTAAGTTTTGCGTCCCTCGTGATGGTGTGGCGTGTGTGGTGATGGTGACAGTAGTAGTGGTGTGTCTTGTGGTGGTGAGGTGATTGTGATGATACAGTACTTGTGGTAAGGTGGTTGTGATGGTATGGTGATATGATAGTTTTCTGATATGGTGCTGTAATGTGGTGTGATGGTGATAGTGGTGATAACGTGGTATGATAATGATAGTGGTGTTGTGGTGTGATAAAAGTGATGAGGTTAGTGATGGTGTTGTAGTGTGATGGTGGTGTGGTAATGGTGATGGCAGTGTTGTGTGTTGGTGACGCGACGTTGGTGTGGTAATGGTGGTGTGGTGGCATGACATTGCTTTAATAATGGTATTGGTGGTGGAAAAGGTGGAGGTAGTGGTGGTGAAGGAGGAGGTAGTGTTGGAGGAGATGATGGTGTAAGTATTGAGTGGAGGAGGAGGCAGTGTTGGAGAAGATAGTGGTGGAAGTATTTGGTGGAGGAGGAGCCAGTGTTGGAGAAGATATTGGTGGAGGAGGAGGAGGTATTGGACAATAAATTGGTGGTGGGGATGGAGGTACTGGCGGCGGCGGTACACACACAGACCAGCTACTTGTCACCTCAATTTTACCTGCCTGACCTACTCCTGATTGGTGTGTGTGTATCTGTCTACCTGTCTGTATTTCTCTACTATTGCCACCATTACCACCACTATATTCTGCCTTTAAAAGTGACATTGTCTTTATATAGAAGGAAGAACCGACCTTAAAGCTGAACTGATGTGACCCAGAATAGCATTTTCTTCTCCCGTCGTTGCCCCAAAATATATCAAACTGACTTTTTTATATAATTTTGACAGCTGGGTCATCTCTTTGTTAAGACTTGACCAGACGTGTTATTGACAGCATTGTATATATTTTTAGTCTGTTATATATCACAGGAGAACAGTTTATAACAAATACTACGACAACAGATATAACAGGAGAAGAGTATATAACAGATACTAGGACAACAGATATAACAGGGATCGTATAACAGAACAACAGTAACTATATGAGAGAACAAGGGATCAGAACAACATGTATAACAAAAACATAACAAAACAACAGTATATAACAGGACAACAGATATAACAGGAGAAGAGTATATAACAGATACTAGGACAACAGATATAACAGGGATCGTATAACAGAACAACAGTAACTATATGAGAGAACAAGGGATCAAAACAACATGTATAACAAAAACATAACAAAACAACAGTATACAACAGGACAACAGATATGACAGGAGAACAAGATCATCTTTTAACTTGGTGATTTGAGAAGGTTAGCTGAAGGCCTAGTGTGTGTTTGTGAAAGCTTTGTCTGCTTCTGTGGAAAGTTTTTAAAGTGTGTGCGCGAGAGTTTTGACTGCGGGCGTGAGGGAGAGTTCTGGAAGAGTGCGAGAGTTGGAGGCCGAGTGTTGAGTTGTGGAAGCTGAGTGTGAGAGTTCTGACCACTATCGACATTGGTTTTCTTAGTTTGAGTGTCTGTGTGTCTGTCTGTGTGTGTATGGCTGTCTGTCTGTCTGTGATTTAGGTTTGTGTGTTTGATGTTTTTTTGTGGGAATGGGACTGACCGCCGCCATCTGTGCAGAAACTCGCCGCGGCCGACTAGCCACGGACTGGGGTAAACTGCAAACGCCCTTTTAGGTTAGGTTAGGTTAGGTTATGTTAGGTTAGGTTAGGTTTGGTTAGGTTTGGTTAGGTTAGGTTAGGTTAGGTTGTCAACAAAAAGTTCCATATGGCGGCCAGTCGGCCTGACGGCGAGTTTCCCGCGGCCAGTTGGGCTGCGGCCAAATGGCGGCGGCCAGTTGTCCTAGACCCTTTTTTTGTGTATGTGAATATGTGCGATAGTCACTAGAAAGTGTTTAGTGACCCCTGAAAGCAAACTGGACACGACTCTGGTCAGACAGACAGACAGACAGCTGACAGCACCAACTCACAGTGAATATTATTGACCATGAACACATCACTGAGATATTAACACCCACTTTACAACAGTGGGCGGGGTATCGGTCTTCACCTTGTTTACACTAATCAGCTGTTCGAGGCGTCAGCTGATGCAGGCAGTGTCAGCTTGGTGGACTTTTAAGCTGGGTCGTAGTAGAGTCCATTCGTTTTTGTTTTGTATTTTAGTTTTTGTATTGATGGAGAGATATTTTGGTTTTGTGTGACGTAGTTATGGATGGTTTCAAGATTTCTTTGTTGTTTAATTGGTCACTATACAGAGTTAACCATGTCGTTTGCTGATAATAGCTAGTTACAGCTATAACCACGAGAGTATGGTTAATGGTTCTGTAAATGACAAAAGAGGGGTAGGGGGTGAGGGGGTTGTTAGTGACTTTAGAGGAAATATATTACAAGTTAAGATGAAACTGCATGAACAGAATGGTAGGAAGAACTGTGAGTGATGGTATGATATTTTCTTTGGTGATGGGGTGAGAGTGTTAGGAAGGGAGGGATGTACTGTGGTGATGGGAGGAGAGGATGTTGAGGGGAGAAGTTGTTAGAAACTGGGGTGTTAAGAAGGGGGAGAGAGGTTGTTAGAAAGGGGGTACCTAATGTTAGGAAAACTTTACAGGTAGTGGTAGGGAAAAAAGTTCGTGTGTAATGGTAGGGATAAAAGTCCTTATGTAATAGTAGGGAAAAAATTATGGGTCACGTAGGGAGGGAAAAATATCTTTAGTTGATACTTGTGGAAACGTACGTGTGTGTGTGTGTGTGTGTGTGTTGGAGGAAGTGTTTGTGTTTTATTGAACTTGTCAGATATGAAATTTGGTGAAAAAACCTCTCTCTCTCTCTCAGTGTGTGTTGTCAGCTTGAATGAAAGTGTAATTGAGGAGAATAGGAAGAGAGAAGGGCTGAGAATACAGACAGAAAAAAAAGAGGAAGAAAATTGGAAGAGAAAAGATGGATAAAGACGTGACTAGAGGAGAATAGAGAACAAGGATGGGTAATGAAGAGAGTGAATAACAACTAAGAGGAATTAGTGAAAGAAGTTGAGTTTGTGATGAGGAATAGTAGCAAGAGAAGGAGAGGAATAAAAGATAATTGAATAAAACAGATACATAGAGAGGAGATATAAATGAACGTGTGTGTGTGTGTGTGTGTGTGTGTGTGTGTGTGTGTGTGTGTGTGTGTGTGTGATACTGAGTGAACTTTGGTCAGGTACTCCATTAAAGTCGAGTCCTTCATTCCACCTTCCCTCCCTCCTCCCTCCACACCTCCCTCCACTCCCTCCCTCCCTCCTGTCACCACGACGCCTCTAGACATCACTGTATTCCTCGTTCTGTCATCTTTAACTCTTCATTTTTATTCACCCGTGACCAGGTTTGTGTGTCAGGTGTGAACAATAACATAGTATCAGTCAGGTACTTTTACAAGTGTCTCTGGAGCCAGGTATAAACATGAGTACACACAATAACTTCTTTTGGAGTTTGATATAAAAATTGGTAAACATTCAGCTTTTTATAGTCAGGTATAAACATTCAAATTTTCCCAGTCAGGTGTATGTACTTGTAGACATTCAGCATCCATTAATTTAGTTGTATATATAAACTTTCAACTTTCTCTATTCTCATATATAAACATTCAACTTTCTCTAGCACAAATTACACAAAACATTCAACATACACTGAAGTCAGGTGTAAGTGTTTACGTATCAGCTGTGACGACCACTTGTTATAATCCACAGTTATTAGTTCGCTGGCAGGTGATAACAGGTGTCTATTACAGGATAACTTTACCTTCTGTTTCTATTTTTTATTTATTTTTAGTCTTATTCCCCCCCCGTTGTGGGTCGATGACGTGTCCCAGGGTGGGTTAGTTCCCTGTACAACAACAACAATGGAGTGAGTGTTATCTTAAAGGCCAAGTGGGTTATCGTGAGAGGGAGAGACGTCTGGATGACAGGTCAAGGATTAGTTATCTTAATAGGTTAGATAACATGTGGTGGGTTCATTTATTTTTGGTGGTTAGTTATCTGCATTAAGTTGTCCTATATATTTAGTTATCTTGTAGGAGTTAAGTTGTCTTATATATTTAGTTATCTCGTATGAGTTAAGTTGAACGTTTCTCAAACCTGCTAACGTTTCATAACTCATCAAACGTTTCGCACTCAAAAATATTACACAAGTCATACATAAACTTCTTTACCTAAGTTTCCACGAGGTCGTCAAATCCCCCTCCCCAATCCACACCCTCTACTCCCTACCCCACCTCCCCCACCCTCCATCCTCCACCCCTCCATCCTCCACCCTTCCTCCCCAGGTGTTTGTTGACCTGGCGTTAATGAGTTCAGAACGTGCGTGTCAGGTAGGCAGTGAGACATGGAGAGAGAGAGACCTATAAAGAGACAGACAAATATACCTAATTAGAGAGAGAGAGTAGTGAAACAGATGACCTTCAAGAGAGAGATTGAGAGACTGTGGGTGTTGATAATGATTCCTGATTATTTACATTGATTTATCGTCTCTTTTTAAAAGGGCTGTTCAATATGGAAAAAGGAGACTGAATTTTACACATAAATTTAATTAGTTTAAGCTTTTGTACTTTGAGCTACAGTTACCTAAAAGGTGATCCATTGCCTTACGTAAAAAGTAGACCAAATTTACCACCTGTATTAAAATTACGAAAGGTTTAAAGGTGCTCTCACCCCACCCTCCCATAGGAACACCTGCCCTTATGTACACACCTGACACCCTGTTCATTACCGTCAAGAGTACATATAGATGAGAACAGGTGTGTTTATGGGAAGGCAATAGCTTCCATAAGGACTCGGGTTGTTGGCTGTGATCACCTGAGGATTAACCAATTTATTTTACCGCTCTTACACCACCTGGGAATAGGTTAAGTTATGGGTTAACGTTATGGTGGTTAATCATCAGGAAATAATCTAAGTGTCTATAATCTTCAGGTGATCCTCTGACTGACCTCCTGTATGGTGTTCCGGCCCGGCCAGTCACTCACCTAACGCGGCCCTGTTCTTGGTCACACACACACACACACACGTCGGCCAGGCAGGAAAAATGGTTATGCATCGCTCCTTTAGCCCGCCTTGTTACCTCAGCTTTTGGCCACTGGGATATTAGCTGGATATTGACCAAAAGGGCGCCAAAGAGGAGGAGGAAGGGGATGGACAGCAGTAGTGAAGGAGGAAGGATGGGGGTTGTGGGAAAGGAGGAAGAGGGATAGTAGTAGTAATGAAGGAGGGGGAGGAGGAGAAGGGTGAAAACTACCGGTGAAGAAGAAGTTGGGGAGGAAGAACTGGGAATATTGAGGAGGACCGGTGTGAGGAAAGGTGAGGGAGAAGGTGTGAGGAGGAAGGTGAGGGAAGACCGGCGTGAGGGAGGAGGAGGAGGTGGCTGGGTGATCCTCCTCCCTCTCCTCTTAGTTGATTATTTTCCGTTTTCTTTTGGCGCCTGAAAAAGCGTCTCTAGAAAAGGTCAAGACTTTTACTCCTTGAGTACGAGGCCTCTCTCTCTCTCTCTCTCTCTCTCTCTCTCTCTCTCTCTCTCTCTCTCTCTCTCTCTCTCTCTCCTGAATAAAATCGCCTGACGTTACCCCAATACAATGTGAAGGGGTTATGGTTTATATACTTTTAATTTAGTAATCCACGAGATATTTAATTTCAGCAATATGTAAATTTCTCGTAAGTAGACCTAAGTATGTGTGGATATTTCGTCACGGTCTCGTCTCGGTCTTGTCACGGTCATATCTCGGTCTTATCTGCTCCTACCTGTTGTCTCGTTTGCGTGTTACAGTTGTCATCTACTTAACGACACCATTACGTCATCTCAATCACCTGGTCTCCTCGTTACCGTTGTATGTTACGTCGTCGTCTTTTTGTTAACGTCGCTGGCCACGTCATCCTCCTCGTCTTCCGTCATCCTCCTCGTCCTCCGTCTCCTCCTCGTCCTCCGTCCATGAACTTTGTTGTCACTGTCAGCTGAAGTGCAAAGTCACGGTCAGTCACTCCAGCGTGTAAATGGGATTGGCAGTTTATCATCACGGAGTTTGTTGTATAAGAGTTCACCTGATGATATAGACACTAACCAGTTCACCTGATGATTAACCACCCTCTCTGGGAAGGGGTTAGGTTGGGTTAGGTTGTTTAATAATCTCGTGAAATAATTGGGGTCTAATCTTCAGGTGATCTTATGGATATTGTTTGTGTGTCACCTTGATTGTGGTTAATGGTCTCAGGTAATTAGTGTGTTGACTGTTGACCGAGATTGTGTGTGTGTGTGTGTGTGTCTATCTGTATAAAACTACAAAAATACAATATTTCCATAGTTAGTTTTCTTACGCAGTCTTTTTTTGCCAATGTTTTAGAGGAAAACAGTTGTGGGTTGTGTTCACGTGAGGCTCAAGTCTTACAACAGCTGTAGGTCTTGGTGGGGAGTTACTCTTCCTTGAATGATTTGACGCGTTGTGTTGTTCTTAAGGAGTGTTTTGTTTAATGGTGAGGGAGGATGGGGTGGTGTAACTACGGTCTCTCTCTCTCTCTCTCTCTCTCTCTCTCTCTCTCTCTCTCTCTCTCCCCCCCCACACCTTGGATTAAAAGTTCAAATTTCCTTTTCATCCAAGAATACAAAACGACTTATCAAAGGGATGTTATAATCGTGAATATTTAAATTATTAGTATTTTTAGACCGTCTTCCCAGGGTACAAATTTCATTCTCTGTGAATTATGAAGAAAACTCCCTGTTCTGTATGTCCAGGACTGTATGTTACTGTATGTCCAGGACCCCAGTGTATGTTACTGTATGCCCAGGTCCCAGGCAGGTGTATAGAAGCAATATTACCGAGTGAATACACAGTCTGTCAGCGAACTGTTATCATGGCGGGGTAAAAATATCGAATGAGTGATGTTTTTAAGTTATTTTAGTGACCTCTGAGACTGTCTCATGGCGTCGTTTTCTTAACTGCCGATTTTGTTTTTGTGTGTGCTATCATGGCAGTAGTTGATTTATTTAGCGCACAAAAATTTTATCGTGGATTTTTGGTCACATGTTGATCAAAGTAGCAAACTTGTTCTTGAGTTACTTTGAGAACAGACAGACAGACAGACAGACAGACAGACAGACAGACAGACAGACGGATTGGACAGAAAACAATATCCTAACTCAGACATGGGGGTAATACTATGTTCCGATACTACAGAAATAAAATTGACGTGGGTGGGTATATATATAAGGAACCAACATTAAATGACATTTCCATTAACTTCAGCCACACTATCGCTGTTAACTTGAAGCGACACAACTTATCAGAACACGGATAGTTTACATAACTCCTACACCTCAGCGCGTGAAGGTGATACTATCAAACTTCCTCACTGTGTCAGAATTTGTCAGAAAACTGGTTTCTGTTAGCGGAGGTCTTTAAAAAAACTTGTACCAACACCTTCATTGTCAGAACTTTGGCCAAACTTTATAAAAAAATCTGTTTTTATTTTTATAGAGAAACTTTGTCTACATCTTTGTTTTTTGTTTTTCAATAGTAAACAGTTTTAGGATACCCAAAATATCCACGGAAACAACTTTTAGGCGGTTAAACAAACTCCCAACTCCCCCACTCCCACCTTCACTCACTCCCGGCTCCTCCATTCCTCATCACTCCACCTCAGCACTCCAGGTTAGTCAGGTCTCGGGTCCTCCTCCACACAGTAATGAAGGAGAGTCAATATTTCAGCCAGGCGGGACCACCAGTTCATCACACACGTCACCCTCCATCAGGAAGAGGCAGCTCCTCCAACACCTGCCGAGGAGAGGGTAGAGATAGAGGAGAATGAGGACAGGGTAAGGTGGAAAAATAGGTTAAAGAAGAGGAGAAAGGTGGAGGGACGAAAAGGGGGTAGGAGGAAGGGGAAGGAAAGGTCAGGAGGAAGAGGAGGAGGTGATAATGAAGGCGTAGGAGGGACAAGTGTTGAGGAAGGGAAGCAAGTATTGAAATGTACCCTAGGTGTTGGAGAGGGGGAGGGAAGGGTGAGGGGCGAGTCAGTGAGAGGAAGAGGAGGAAGTTGTAGATGGTGAGTAATTCAAGGAGAGGAAAGAAAGTAGGAAGCAAGAAGGGAAGGAATTTGGTGTGTCAAGGAGAGAAAAGAGGGAGAGAGAGAGGGAGGTAGAGGCAGGGAGAGGTCCTTCAACAGAGTCAAACCAGCTGGCGCCACTTCCTTGCCTGTTTTTCCTATCCTGTTTTTGTTTTTACCTTGCTGAGGGCTGTGGCAGGGCAGGGAGGGGGGGCACCCAGCCTACTATTGGCTTTTAATTAGCTCTTGGGAGAGTTTTGTGTACGTGCTGATGCCTTACATAGTTAATTGCTTACATGTGTGTGTATGGCTGTGTCTTTTTTCTTGTACATGTCTGAGTGTGTGTATATGTAACTCTCTCTCTCTCTCTCTGTGGTCTTATTTTTCCATTGATTGATATGTCTGTCAAGTGTCCTGTAGGGTAGTCTTGAGTTTTGAGAGAGAGAGACAAAGAGAGAGAGAGAGACTTTTGTTTATTACTTCTCCTAGTCATCTCTCTCGAAGATCAGCTAAAACTAATATTTACATCACTTTTTGGTAGATTTTTAATTATTATATAAACAGAAAATAATTTCAGTTTCAATATTTTGCAACCTTTTTGCTAGGTAAATTTTTAGAGTAAATTTATCGAAAAATCTAACAATACAGCTGCATTAGTGCATTACAATTAAATAGTGAACATTGCTTTTCTGACTTCATTTTAACTCTAGCCCAACTAACAATATTTTTTCTGTTTCAGATTCTGATGCATTTATAAGTTGATAATATTTGCGATGGCTGCTTGTGTCAGGACGGGCCCAAAAATCAGCCATCTCAGTCACTATCTTGTGTCTGGGAGAGGCTCCTGAGTCGGAGTTGCCTACATTGAAGATGCTTTGAGGATACGGTGTTTTTAATCAGGCAAATCGTGAAAAGAACCAAGAACTTACACAAACAAAGACATTGCCAGTGATATGACCCCAAAGCTGTCTTGGCACAAAGTACACTCTGGCTAACACTCTGGTCCAAGCCTCCAGTCATAACAAGTCAGAAGAAGATTGGTAGGAGACTGCTAGCCAGTTGGGAAAAACAATCCTCTCTTGGGAGAGGAAAACTTTTGCAGTTAAGGACAGCTTTGCCAAGCTTAACTGGACCAGTTATTTGACATAATTACTGCAAGTGCCCAATTGTTCTCTGTCCTGAGTTTGGATGCGATCGTGACTGTAAATCCGAGGCCCATCTCCTGTATTTTGCAGCGTGAACTGAAGATTCCTGTGATCAAGCGGCATTTGTCAAAACACAGAAGAAGACTGGCAATATCGGGGGCTCTCTGATTTCTAGCAAGATATTCCGGAGTCAAGAGACAGGAAGGCTGCCCTGAAGAGACAGAAAGAGGAGAAAGAGTTGCCGAGGAAAAAAGACTTGAAGGCCAGGGTGAGGTAAAAAAGGCCGACTGATTGAGTCAAAGCTGATTCAGAGTTTAGCCAGCTTCCCACTTGGCTGATCCAGTGCTGACCAGAGAATGGTGACTTGCCTAACAGAAAATAATGATCCCAAACCTTCCAGGCATAAGATTCCGAAATAGGAAAGATATCGAAACATAGCTCTGGCCAGCATGCGACACCACTGGTCTCAGAGAAACTGCAGAGATAGCAACAGCTGCCTGGATTGACGGTGGTTTGATAACACCTGATGATGTTCACCTGGTGATAGATCATAACTGCAAGAGTAAAAAGGAGGGCTCAGGAGAAACTTGTCAGTAACCTAGAAGAGGAGTTTGATAAGGGATAAAGAAATGGAATCAATTGTTTGTTCTTTGATGGAGAAGGATGACACTAAAGTGTTCATGAAAGTTGGAGAGATTCTGACAAGTTGTTCCCTGCCATGGTGAAGGAACACTACTCCTGCTGCAGTAAACCAGGAGGGAAGTATTTGTATTTCACTCCAGAGAAAAGATGCCATCAGAAACCAAGCTAGAGATGTAGTAGCCAAGTAACATTGTGAACTTGCTTGGCTCAGAGAGAGGAACGTAGACTAGACCCTGCAGGCCATTGGAGGGGACAGCACCAACACAGACACAGGGTGGCAAGGGGGGGTCATACAGTGGATATAGAGCGGAAGATTGGGGAAGCTTGTCTGGAGGATTGTTTGGGCCTCCCACACCAACACGAGTTGCCCTCAGGCCATCAGTCCAGGCTGGATGGCAAGACTCTTTCAAACAACAGATGGTCTGGTCCTCTTGGCAAGATGCTGGACTCTGCCACTGGGTTAGAAATAAATCCGAGCTTTGAAAAAAAAATCTGATTTTATTTTCCTCGTTGAGCTTTTTTATACTGGCATGCAGTACTGACCAGTACTGTGGATTTGCAAGTCTTATCAAAACTGGGGTCATGCCTGATGGAGCCTTGCTTACCTGCAGATAGGTCCAGTCTCACATTCGTTAGCTCCTAGCTCCAGGTTCTGCAGAATTTGGGTCGCTCATCTGTAAACTGAAAGGGGAACCAGCTTCACAACCTGGGGCATTATCAATTCATCGTGAGTGTCTACTTGCCAAATTGGTTCAACACCAAGAGTCAAGTCATCGTTCTCCAAAGGTCCAGGCATGTTCTCTTGTGAGCTCCTGAGAGTCAGCCAAGGAAGGTTAATTCCAGGTGTGGAGCAGGCTGTGAGAGATCTTCCTGGTAATGTCTCATCCAGGCAGTTCTGCAGACAATGCTCTGCAGTAAGGATGAGGGGAGGAGAGAAAAGTGGCAGTCAAAAGATCTTGGATATAGAGACTTATATGAGGAGGATCTGGGCATGACAAGATCAGTTGGTGACGATTCCTTCAGGGGTCAGGAAGACTCCTGAAATTAATCTGGTACTTAGGAACCTCACTGATCTCATAGATCTGGATAACAGCATCCAGGCTGGCAGTGAGCCCCCCTCTTACCTGCAGCCTCTCACCAATGTTCAAGTCAGAGCTTTCCTGGACAACCCATGCATGTCACTGCCTGGCCTCACACCAGAGGTATAGAGCGTTGTGTGTACAGCAAGTGAGCAAGGGCCAGCAGTCGTGTGCAACCAGGAGAGGAGGAGAAATTACATCAAACTGGTGGTCAGCAGGAGATGAGTAGAAACAGAAGCAAGAAGAATATATTCTCTATGGTATTTTGTACCGAGGTCGTAATGGCGTAAAACCGGTTTTGTATTGTTGATGATTTTGTTTTCTAAAAAGATATTAAATTTAATAAATGTGTCAAAGATCATTCGTTTCCACTATTCTGGATCATTTTCATCTAATAAATTAACCTGATACATTTACTTTGCTAAAATAAAGCTATTTAGTGGTGTTGTGGTAAAGGGTGGGAATACTGAATTTTCATAAGATTTCAAGTTAAAATTTACCTAGCAAAAATGAAAACTTTCAAATCTAGAATATCACATGATTCTGCACACATATCAACTACATCATTAATACTATGATGATTTTTCAAACTCAAAAAAAATTCATATCCGTAGCAGCCCACCCTACTCTCTAACACAAACATGTGGCCTGTCTAACACAAACATGTGTATACCAAGCGAGATAAATACCGATACTACAAGAGATATACTCAGAGATATATATACTAAGTGAGAGGTATGCTAAGAGGTATACCGTACAGGCCTATATACCATCACTGTGATACAAACAAACCCATATACGGTATATTACCTTTGTAGACACTGGAATGCGCCCACACACACACACACACGCGCACGCCCTTCCCTCCCCCTTCACCTCCCCACTTCCTGCCTCCCCGTCTCCCACTTCCCCCTCACCCCTTCCCCTCCACACTACCCTCTCACCTCTCCCCTCCACACTTCCTCTTCACCCTTCTCCCCCTCCTCACTACCCCCGCCTCTGCCCACACTAAGCCTCTTATGGTGTTGTCCTTCTAATATTAGGTCAGAGTTTATCATTGTTTATGCCTTCAAGCGTTACCTGGTGTTGGTTACTCGGCCTCCCTGGTGTTTTCTCTGGTGCTGCCTGGTGTGTTTCCTGTTGCCTGGTATGAAAGGGGGAAGTGGGGAGGGAAGGGCGAGTAAGAACAGGATAAGGAATAAAGGGAGGGGAAAAGTGAGAGGGATGAGAGAGTGAGAGGGGGGAGGGGGAAACATGAATATATAAAGAGGAAGAGAGGCGAAGAAGGGGTGGTTAATCAAGGTTAAGAAGGAGGAGGAAGAAGGAAGAAAAGTATAGTGACCGGCAAAGAAGGAGAGAGGAGGTAAGAGGAGAAGGAGGAGGGAGAGTTAAGAGAGATGGAGAAGGTGGGGGGGAGGGGACCTGAATTAGTTCCTGTTGTTTCTCATTACACCTTTTGGGGGTGAGAGAACGGATGAGGGAGGGAATGGGAGAGGAGGTGAGGGAGAGAGAGGGAAGGGGGGGGTGAGGGAGGTCAGGGGCTTGAACTCTCTCCACCACATGTGTCGGAAGGCGAAAAATAGTTACAAGTTCATGAACGTAATATATCATTAATTGTTTATTGTATCTTGTCATGGCCGGAGACGTTAATGTTGTTCACTTCCTACTGTTTATTGTTGAGTTTCTTCTTTTTCTTCTTCTTCTTCTTCATTATTGATTGTTTTTCTCATTCTTTGTCTTCTTCTCTGTCTCCTCTTCCTTTTTTCTTTCTGTCTTTCTTCTACTTCCTTCCTCTCTTCTCCCCTTTCTTTCTCTCTGCCTTTCTTCTTCCTTCCCATCTTCTCTCCTCTCTTCCTTGTATTCGTAAATATTAAGAGTCATTATTTTACCTCTTCCGTCTCTGATTTATTTAGTATTTAACGTCACAGTGAACACTTTACTTCTAAATTCTTATCAATATTTTCATAACATTGATCTTTTAAGAACATCAATGTGTTTTCTGACCTTTCAAAAGACTAATTAGATTTTGAATCACCTGTACGTTAACCCCCCCCCCCTTCCCTTCACCTGAAGATTAAACCCCCTAACGCTACCTTGGGGGGGGGGGGGCTAGAGGTTTGATTAGGTTGGTTAATCTTAAGGTGAGATTAACCTGGTAACTAATCTTCATGTGGTTCTATGCATTTTCTGCCCTGTGAAGTAATTGATTATTAGGGGCAGTGAAATTTTGCTCAAAGCTCACACTTTTCATAACATTTATCTTTTAAGAACATCAATGTGTTTTGACCTTTCCAAGATAGTATATTTTGGATCACCTGTTCGTTAACCTTCCCTTCACCTGAAGATAGTCGTGGTTGTTATAATCATGGTCGTGGTTGTTATAATCACAGTTGTGGTTGTTATAATCATAGTCATGGTTGTTATTATCATGGTCGTGGTTGTTATAATCATGGTCGTGGTTGTTATATTCATGGACGTGGTTGTTATAATCATGGTCGTGGTTGTTATAATCATAGTCGTGGGTGTTATAATCATGGTCGTGGTTGTTAGTAATCATGGTCGTGGTTGTTATAATCGTTTTCGTGGTTGTTATAATCAGAGTCGTGGTTGTTATAATCATGGTCGTGGTTGTTATAATCATGGTCGTGGTTGTTATAATCATGGTCGTGGTTGTTATAATCATCGTCGTGGTTATTATAATCATTAGGGGGCAGTGAAATTTTGCTCAAAGCTGCACTCTTCAGGCATTGTTCCTTATACATATCTAAGACTCCATGCCAAATTTGAAGCTGATATGTCGAGGTTTAGTCTGCCGCATTTTCTACTGAAATTTTTAAATTTACCTTCAGTACTAGCCAAACAGCCGCTGTGGCGGTGCAATGTTCTGTTCAGTGTTTATCAACTTTTTTTTCATATCTCTTATTTCATTTAAGTTGTCTTGTTGCAGATGAGTATGGTGCTATGTCTATATTGATTATCAGCCTTTTCTCATTTCATTTCTCAATGTTGTGTTACTGTACTGTAATGTAGGGGAGACCTGGGACATGTGACTCCCAAGACTGGACACGGAAAGCAGATTGCCAAAACTATTCACAAGTTTCTGGTGGAGAAAAATCTAACCCAGCAGCCCATTGTGTGTGTTGGTTGTGATGGAACCAATGTAAATGTAGGATCAGAAAATGGAGTCATTCATCATCTTGAAATGTTACTTGGTCACCCGCTCCATTATTTCATATGTCAGCTTCACGGAAATGAGCTGCCTTTCCGCGCAGTTTTTTATCACTATGATGGTAAACCAAGTGGTCCTGAGCATTGGCGTGGTCCCATTGGAAAGCAGATCAAGGAGTCTTTGTCTGAGCTTCCAGTTGTCGCCTTCCAGCCAGTCAGTTTCCCTGATTTCCCTGTGTTTAATGATGAAGTGGAGAAAGATCTGTCCTGGGATCAGAAATACCTGTATAGGATTTGTAAAGGAGTTATCACAGGTGTTGTTGAAGATGACTTGGCTGCTATTGAGCCAGGTCCTCCCTGTGTGTCAAGGTGGAACACCTTATGGAGTAGAATCCTCAGGCTGTATGTAGCAACATCAAGACCCAGCCATGAGTTGAAAAGAATTGTCATTACAATAATAAAGTTCAGTGCTCCAATGTGGTTTTACATCAAGATACACCCTTACGTAACACACGGCTCAAGGAACGTATTCCAGTCCCTGCTATATATGAAACACCTGAATAGTGAGGAGGAGACGTTAGTGAAGAAGGCTGTCCAGAGAAATGCATACTTCGCCCACACAGATCAACTTCTTCTTGGTATGTGTGCAGATGAGGACATGACTGTTAGAGAAAAAGCTGTCTCAATGATAAGAAAAATTAGAGAGGAGAATCAGCAAAAGGAAGAATGCACTGGCAGATCTGAAGAGGAGGAGGAAGGTTCTGATGCTGCTCTTGACGAGAATTTGTTAAACTATACTGATGAGGAGGGTAAAGATGGAGATGGGAATGAGGATGTGCCTCCTGTAGTCAACATGAGAAAGGTGGTGACTCCGAAACTAAAGTGGCAAGCAAAAAACTATCATTCCATGATTAACTGGAGGAATGAACTCAAGACTGAGCCTCCTTACATTGCTTCTCTGTCAAATCTACAGGTTAATGACATTCTTGAGACACCATTAGTGGTGCCCAAGTGGCCAAACAGCACTCAGGCGGTCGAGAGAGGCATAAAAGTGATGACTGAAGCTTGCACTGAAGTGACGGGATACGAATCGAGAGATGGATATATTAGGCAAAGATTATTGTCTAGGAAAATGATGCCAAGGTTCCGCACAAAAAAGAATTTCAATATGAACTTGTAATGATTTTCTATACGGTGTACCTGTGAAATAACATGTGAATTAAACCGATGTCACCCATGTAAAATTTATCATTATCCTGGAAAACATTAAATGACACCTAATTTTTGGTATACACTAAAAGTTGACAAAAAGTCGTTCGCGATGCGGCAGGGTAAGTATGCATGAAATGGCATGAAATTTTGCACAGGTGTTTGTTACAGCCATACAAACGATGCCTGAAAAGTGCAGCCTGCAACTCAAATAAAAGTGTTTTTTCCCTGCCCCCTAATAATCATAGTCATGGTTGTTATAATCATGGTCGCGGTTGTTATAATCATGGTCGTGGTTGTTATGTTCATGATCGTGGTTGTTATAATCATAGTCGTGGTTGTTATAATCATGGTCGTGGTTGTTAGTAATCATGGTCGTGGTTGTTATAATCATGGTTGTGGTTGTTATAATCATGGTCGTGGTTGTTATAGTCATCGTCGTGGTTGTTATAATCATGGTCGTGGTTTGTTACAATCATAGTCGTGATTGTTATAATCATGGTCGTGGTTGTTAGTAATCATGGTCGTGGTTATTTATAATCATGTTATATTTATCATGTTTGTGGTTGTTATAATCATGTTCGTGGTTGTTATAATCATGGTCGTGTGTTATAATCATAGTCGGGGTTATTATGATCATGGTTGTGGTTGTTATAATCATGTTCGTGGTTGTTATAATCATGTTCGTGGTTGTTATAATCATGGTCGTGGTTGTTATAATCATGGTCGTGATTGTTATATTCATGGTCGTGGTTGTTAATCAATCGTGGTTGTTATGGTCGTGGTTGTTATAATCATGGTCGTGGTTGTTATAATCATGTTCGTGGTTGTTATAATCATGGTCGTGGTTGTTATAATCATAGTCGTGGTTGTTATAATCTTAGTCGTGGTTGTTATGATCATGGTTGTGGTTGTTATATTCATAGTCGTGGTTGTTATAATCGTGGTCGTGGATGTTATAATCTTAGTCGTGGTTGTTATAATCATGGTCGTGGTTGTTATAATCATTGTCGTGGTTGTTATAATCATGGTCGTGGTTGTTATAATCATAGTCGTGATAGTTATAATCATAGTCGTGATTGTTATAATCATGGTCGTGGTTGTTATATTCATGGTGGTGCTTGTTATAATCATAGTCGTGGTTGTTATAATCATGGTCGTGGTTGTTATAATCACAGTCGTGGTTGTTATAATCATGGTCATGGTTGTTATAATCATGGTCGTGGTTGTTATAATCATAGTCGTGGTTGTTATAATCATGGTCGTGGTTGTTATAATCATGGTCGTGATTGTTATAATCATAGCATTGGTTGTTATAATCATGGTCGTGGCTGTTATATTCATGGTCGTGCTTGTTATAATCATAGTCGTGGTTGTTATAATCATGGTCGTGGTTATAATCGTAGTCGTGGTTGTTATAAACATGGTCGTGGTTGTTATAATCATGGCCGTGGTTGTTATAATCACGGTCGTGGTTGTTATAATCATGGTCGGGGTTGTTATAATCATGGTTGTGGTCGTGATACTTACAGTATCTAATATACTATGAAAAAGAATAGAATAAAGGTTAGAATAATTAGTTAAAGAAATATTCGCCATAAGGAGAGGTTAAAATCATAAATTTTCTTATTATGAATCACCGATGATCATTCCGAGATAAATTATATTATGAAGAGAAGTGACCTTGATTCTGGTTAGATTAGTCACCATCTACTTAAGTCATCATCTGTGTTAAGTCATCATAGTCATCATCTACGTTAGTCAGTTTTAGGCCCATCTCACATGACTGACCGACCATCGATGCTCTTTTCACGGGAGGGTGTTAGTTTTCAATGCGTCTTATTATTTACGCTGGTGGATGTAAGACCTCCTACCCTCACTGACGCAGCTATGGTCAATTTGGTGTTATTCTTGTTTATAAATGCCTTCTAATGTGTCTCAAGTCTATCCGCCCTGTCTATTACCATCCCAACTGTCTGTTCGTCTGCGTGGTGTTTGAATGTAAGCCCGTCTGTACTCTTTGTGTCGTCAAATCTGTCTGTCTTATCCGTTATTGGCGTGTGTCTGCCTGTTTGTCTAATGTGAACCATTCAGTCAGCTGTCTGTCTGTCATGTTAGTTGCATTATTGTCTATTTGTGCATGTATGAATCTGTCTATTTTTTCAACCTCCTGTCTGTTTCACTGTCTATATTCACCCTGTGTCTATTGTAGTCATCTTCTCCATGCATTCCTGTTATTATCTTTTTATCTCTTCTCTTTTTCCATGTACAGTCACCTAGAGGAATAAGTATACACTGTAGCTGTAAGGTCGTCTGGTAATGTTGAAACTGCGCATCTAGACGCATGGTGAAACTCAGCTCCCCAACCTGATATCTCTAACTATTTTCTGTTTCCCCTTCTTTATTCTTTTATTTACTCATCTTCCTTCCTTTACTAATCCAAACAACAATACAAAAATTAGGCTAAGGAAAAAAGTGGGGGGGAGAGAGAGGGAGTCGTACGATAACCGCAATCGTGGGTTGACAGCGTACAGCGAATGAGGGTGCGCCAAGTCAGTAGACTTGCATCGTTTTCCAGCGTAAATAGAAGGGTCATGTAATGGCTTCCTAAAGAAGCCATCGATATGGGACCAGGTTTATTCCACTCTACGAATTTTTTGCGATTTTTCCACCAAGTTTGATGAAAAGCGATTGTGCCGTTTCGGCTGCCCATACAGACACACACACACACACACGCATAGTCCTATAGTATATTAGATAGGTCAGAGTCATGTGGGTGATGTCACTGTTCACTGCCATGTAAGACAGTGATTCATATACACTGGACGTCATATTCTT
>NW_024736901.1:0-52500 GCF_018991925.1 Homarus americanus
ACCTTACCCTTACCTTACACCAGCTGCCATCTCTACCCATACCTTACACCAGCTGCCATACCTTACCCTTACCTTACACCAGCTGCCATACCTGCCCTTGTTACCCTACACCAGCCCATTTCCCCACCAGCTGCCATACCTTACCTTACCTTATACACCAGCTGCCATACCTACCCTTACCCATACACCAGCTGCATGCCTTACCTTACCTTACACCAGCCATGCCATACCTTACACCGCTGTACTCTTTCCATACACCAGCTGCCATACCTTACCTTGCAACACCAGCTGCCATTCCTTACCCTTACCTTACACCAGCTGCTATACTTCCATTCCTTTACCTTACACTAGCTGCCATACCTTACCTTTGCCACACCAGCTGCCTTACCTTCCATACCTTACACCAGCTGCCATACTTCACAGCTGCCACCTTACCTTACCTTACACCAGCTGCCTGCCTTACCTTATACCTTACACCAGCTGCCATACCTTGCCCTTACCTTACACCAGCATACTCTGCCCTTACCTTACACCAGCTGCCATACCTTCACCATACCTTACAGCTGCCATACCCACTCCTTACCTTACACCAGCTGCCATACCTTACCCTTACCCCTTACACCAGCTGCCATGCCACCCATACATACACCGCTGCCATCTTACCCATACACCAGCTGCCATACCTTGCCATACCATGCCACCAGCTGCCATACCTACCACTTACCTTACACCAGCTGCCATACATACCCTTACCTTACACCAGCTGCCATACCTTCTCCTTTACACCAGCTGCCTTACCTCCCTTACCTTACACCAGCTGCCATACCTTACCTACCTCCTGCTGCCATACCTTACCACTTACCTTACACCAGCTGTTACACCTTACCCTTACTTACACCAGCTGCCATGCCTTACCCTTACCTTACACCAGCTGCCTTACTCTACCCCTTACCTTACCAGCTGCCATACCCCTTCCTCATACCTTACAGCTGCCATACCCTTACCTTACACCAGCTGCCATACCTTACCCTACCATCACCAGCTGCCATACCTCCCACACACCAGCTGCCTTACTCTACCCTTACCTTACACCAGCTGCCATACCTTACCCTTACCCATACACCAGCTGCCATACCTGCCCTTACCTTACACCAGCTGGCATACCCTACCCTTACCTTACCACCAGCTGCCATACCTACCCCCTTACCTTACACCAGTTGCCATACCTTACCCTTACCTTGCACCAGCTGCCACACCTTTACCTTACACCAGCTGCCATACCTTACCCTTATCTCACACCAGCTGCCATACCTTACCCTAACACCAGCTGTTACACCTTACCCTTTACACCAGCTGCCATACCTTACCCTTACCTTACATGGCCTTACTCTCATACTACCAGCTGCCATACTTACCATACCTTACACCAGCTGCCTTCCTTACCCACTCTGTACACCAGCTGCCATACCCATACCTTACACAGCTGCCATACCCACCCTTACCTTACACCAGCTGCATGCCCTACCTTACCTTACACCAGCTGCCTTCCTTACCATACCTTACACCAGCTGCCATACCCTTACCCTTACCTTACACCAGCTGCCTTCCCTTACCTTACACACCAGCTGCCTTCCTTACCCTTACCCCTTACACCAGCTGCCATGCCACCGCCCACCTTACCAGCTGCCTTACCCCTACCATCTACCTTACACCAGCTGCCATACCTTACCCCTTACCTTACACCAGCTGCCATCTCCACCCTTACCTCCTTTTCCAGCTGCCTTCCTTTACCCTTACCTCCCCTTTCCAGCTGCATACCTTACCCTTACCTTACACCAGCTGCCATACCTTACCCTTACCTCGCACCAGCTTCCTTACCCTTACTTATTACCCTACAGACCCACCACCTACCCTACGCCCCGGATCAATCCAGATTTCACCCGTCTCTTTACAAGGCGAGCCAGCTGCGTCACCTTGCTCGACTCTCTCTACCTGTCCATCGCCAGCTGCCCCATCTGGCTGTCTCCGCGGGTCGAGTCCATTTATCTGGCAGCTGGTTGATAGGCTGTAGAGAATACCGGTTATACTTCGCGCGCGCGCGTGTGTGTGTGTTTTGTGTGTGTGTATTGTGTGTGTGTGTGTGTGTGTGTGTGTGTGTGTGTGTGTGTGTGTGTTTTCAATTTACAGATGACATTTTCATTTTTTATATTAAACGTTTTCTTTTCTTTCTTTTTCAGTTGTCGATGAAATGACAACACGTGAGCAGCGGCCCCCGAGTGAGCAGTGAGGGAGACCAGCTGACCACAAGGTACGTCACGCCGCTACACCACGCCACACTATGCTACACCACGCCACACCATACTACACACGCTACACCACGTCACCACGCTACACCACGCCACCATACTACACCACGCTACACCACGCCACACCACTACACCACGTCACCACGCTACACCATGCTACACCGCCACACCATACTACACCACGCCACCTTGTTACACCACGCCACACCATGCTACACCACGCCACGCCTTGCTACACCCGTCACACCATGCTACACCACGCCACCTTGCTACGCCACACCACGCCACACCTTGCTACACCGTCACACCATGCTACACACACAGTGCGCTGCACCACGCCACACCATGCTACACCACCACACATGCTACACCACGTCACACCATGCTACACCACGTCACCATGCTACACCACGTCACCATGCTACACCACGCCACACCATGCACCACGCCACACCTTGCTACACCACGCCACACCTTGCTACACCACGCCACACCATGCTACACCACGCCACCTTGCTACACCACGCCACACCTTGCTACACCACGCCACACCATGCTACACCGCACACCTTGCTACACCACGCCACCATGCTACACCACGCCACACCTTGCTACACCACGTCACACCATGCTACACCACGCCACACCTTGCTACACCACGCCTCGCCTTGCTACACCACGCCACACCACTCCCGCATAACGCTATAACACGCTACTCCACACACACACAGTATGATAAAAGAAATGATGTGTGTTAAATGAATAATGACAGTAATTAGAAGAAAGCTAAGATGGATGGAAAAGAATTGTAAAATAAATTAAAGAGAACTTCTAAATATAATTGGAACATTCTGGGAAAATGAATAAGGATGAATAAATAAAAGAGAATAAGGAAGGGTAATAATATGTAAAAAAAAAGTAAGAAAGACATTATAGGTTTACAGGATAATTAAATGAGGTCAACTGGAGAGGAAGCACTTGCTTCTCTCTACTGGTACGTACTGTATGTAGGCACGCTAACACCTTATCCCGTCTTGTAAACCTTTGGCTGCGATGATGATGGTGTCCAATAATTATTAACGAGAATGGGAGAGAGGAGGAGGCAAGCACAGGTGTTTTTTGGGGGAACTGAAAGGGGAGGAAGAGACGCCGGTGAGGATTGAGGAAAGAATTGGGAGGGTAGATAAGAAAGTGGAGGAAGCCAAGAAACAGGAGGGCAGGTATATAGGGTGAGGGGAGGGCTGGAAGTGTGGAAGACGAGAGGGGGGAGATTGAGGAGGGTGACGGGCTGGAGGGGAGGTTGAGAGGGGTGGATGATGAGAGGGCTGGGAGGTGGGTGAGGAGAGCTGGAGGAGGAGGAGAGGACGGGTGAGTGTGACAGCAGGGAGGTGATCGCCCCGGGTAGTATGGGGGAGGAGGGTGGGTGACTGTGGGAGCGGATGAGTGAGGATGGTTGTGGTGATGATGGTGGAGGTGATGACAGTGGTAAGTGGTGGTGATAGAGGTGGGTGGTGATGATGGTGGTGGTGATAAAATTGGTGGCGATAGGGTCCACACTGGCAGCCTTTTCTCAGTGTTCAAACTTTATCCCAGTCACACATGAGTCCGTCCAGGGAGACTCACCGCTTGTCACCATTAGGTCACCAGGAAATTAGGTCATCATCTCTAACCACTGATGACGTCACAACCTGTTACTTCGCACTAGTGGCGTCACTTCCTGTCACCACTACTGGTGACGTTTTTACCACCTGGGACACGCCCCCTGCGTCACCTCAACTGTGTGTGTGTGTACACAGTAAAGTTGGCAGGAGACAGTAGCGTGTGGCAGTGTCAAGGATAGTGGAGTCTTGGGCAGTGCCAGGTCGTTGCCTGGGGTGCCCTTGGCATTCAGTTGTCATGTTAAGAGTACAAATTCTCTTTTTAGCTGACGCAGGTGAGGAGGAGGGCGAGGTGGTGGTAGTGGTGGTGGTGATGGTAGTGGTGGCATTGGTAATTATATTGGTGGTGATGGTGATAGTGTTGGTGGTGGTTATATAAGTGGTTGTGGAGTGTCGAGTGAAGCACCAGCCCAAGCAATCATGAGCGTCTGACGGTCCCCATTTACCCGAGAGAGACAAGCTTATAGAACTAGACCAGTCGAACGCCCGCCCGTCTCTAGCCTGCAGCTGCGGGTTTTTTTTCCACAGGAGGAGCTCTCCCCTCTCCCCTCCTCAGTGTGTCTCTGTTTGTCTTAAGGGAGTCGTGTCTGGGGTTCAAAGTTGCTATTTTTTTGGGAACACACACAGCACTCTCACTCTTTGAACCCCAGACACGAGACTCCTTGAGAGAAAGATGGACCTAATTCACAATAGACATTCAACTCGGTTAGTTGTGTAAAAAAAACACGTAGCCGTCTCGTTAACATAATGTCCCAGGGGTATAACCCTGATGAAGCCAGGTAGGTTACCAGGGAAAAGTTGACGTACGGTATCACCTTTTTTTAAGAATCTGTTTACCCCAGCGGATACCTGGAGCTGGTTCAGGGGTTGGTCTCTACCTGTGTGTGTGTGTGTGTTGTTTTCACGTTATTAATTTAACTGGTCGTTCGTGGGTACAGTTATTATAGGTGGTGGTGTCTGTCGTACACCTGCTTCATGGTGGCTCAGTGTTAGTGTTTTGTTTTGGGAAGTAAATTATGTTTTTTTTATTTAAAATTTTTGGCGTTTATTATTATTAGCATTATTTTTCTTACTAATTAATGTATTTTTTCAGTTCTTTTTATTTATTTATTTTTATTAGTTTTTCTTACTGTATTAATTTTATTAATTTTTTTCTTTTTTTTCTTTATCTTTGGTTATTGAAATGTTTGTTATTCTTTATTTATTCATTTATTTGTATTTGTTCCTTTTATTAAGGTCTTGATGTTTCTTATTAATGTATTGTGTCGTAGTGAAGGGGAGTGTGACAGTGGCCTTCTCCCCTTTCCTTTCTCTCTCTCTCTTATTCTCTTTCTTTTATTCTCTCTCACCTTTTCATTTATTCTCTCCTTGTGTCTTCCTCTTTTTCTTTTATTCTCTCTTTCTCTCACTTTGTTTCTCTTTCCTTTATTTTCTCTTTGTGTCTTACTCTTTTTCTTTTATT
Source organism: Homarus americanus (assembly GCF_018991925.1). Classification (NCBI taxonomy): domain Eukaryota; kingdom Metazoa; phylum Arthropoda; class Malacostraca; order Decapoda; family Nephropidae; genus Homarus; species Homarus americanus. The sequence continues at coordinate 5,427 of NW_024736901.1, forward strand.
CTCTCTTTGTCTCTCATTTTGATTCTCTTTCTTTTATTCTGTCTTCACTCTCACAAAACTTCTTGAGAATTACTGAGAGTTAGGATATAAAAGGATAGAACTGGTCTGTTCCTCCAAACTTCCCTACCCTTCTTCCCTTTCCCCTTCGCTTCCTCCCCTTCTCACTCTCTTCGCTCCCTTCTCACTCTCTTCGCTCCCTTCTCACTCTCTTTGTCCTCTTCTCACTCTCTTTGTCCCCTTCTCACTCCTTTCCTCCCCCTTTTACTCCTTTCCCCTCCTTCCTCTTTCCCTCCCTTCCTCTCTACTTCCCTCCATCCCCATCTTCTCCCCCTCCTTTCTTTCTTCTCCCGCTTCTTCGACATCCCATTTATTCTCCCCTCCCCTTTCCTCTCTCCCTCTCTCCTCTCCCATCTCGTCTCCCTCTCCCCTCCCTTCCCTCTCGTCTCCCTCTCCCTTCTCATGCCCTTCACTCTCCCCTCCCCTCTCCCACTTGCCATCTGGTGCAGTTCAGGGTCCTGATACTGGAAGGTTCTTATGATATAATTGTGTTCACCGTAATTGAAGGTTTCAGAATGTTCCTAACTGGTTAACTTGAGGTAAAACACGAAGTTAACGTCCCAGATAGGGCTTAGAATTCCTAGGCTCATGTCTTAATCAAAATATGAGTTAGGGGACAAAATTAAGCGTGATGATTTTATATTATTATTATTTATTTATTTATTTATTTATTTATTTATTTAATTTTTTTTGTCAAGCAACTTCAACTTAATTTTCTCGGATCTTGTGAAGATTAGAAACTAGGGTTTATTTCACCTGATGATTAAACACCTAAATGCTAAAATGGGGGAGGGGTAACGTTAGGTATTGTGTTTAATCCGCAGGTGAAATAAGCGGAGTTTCTATCATCATGGGATCCATTGTCTCCTAACTGGTATAAAGGGAACGTGTCTAATTAAGGTAATCTCTCAGAGTTAATTCTAATCCCAATTGTTTGAAGTTGTATATGTGTTTTAACTTTTAAGTTGGGTAATTAGGGACATTCTCTCGGCTTCGGTTACTTACACGGTGTATTCATCGCTCGGCTCTTTGAGTGTCAGTAGACGGCGCCATAACGCCCGTCTGTCGTAAGTATGGTCTTTGGTGTGGGTCGTAACACGGCAGGTGGGAAGTGCTTAACTACTGTATGCTCTTGAGTAATATACCAGCCCGCCTGAGTATAATGAATTAGCCTAATGTAACGTGATATTTTAACCCCTTTGACTGCAACAACTTTACCCTCTGAGTACAACGACAACCCTTTGTATCCGATGACCTAAACCTGTGAGGACGATGACATTGTACTCATGGGATCTAGATATTGTCCTCGTGTAAAAAAAAAGAAGCCTGGTCGAGTTACCTCCGCCCCTCCACCCCCTGGCTCCACCCCTACCCCCCCCTACCCCCTACCCCCCCCACCCTCCACCTTAAAACATGTTGGTTGTGTTGTGATGACATCAGGCGTCGTTGCCTGGAGCCTGTTTGTGTGTGTGTGTGTCGCTCCTCCAGCTAGTTTCCATCTCATTTACATTTTTGACGGTTGACGCTTGATGTCTTGCGAGTATCCCCAAGTAATATTAAATGTGTGGAGGAGGGGAGGAACGAAGAGGAGACAGGGGAAGTGGGGGGGCAGGAGGGTTTTGATGGAAGGATCTGTGGGGGAGCACAGGGAGAGAGAGAGAGAGAGAGAGAGAGAGAGAGAGAGAGAGAGAGAGAGAGACTGACCCATTATTGAAGCTCTTATTAACATCATTAGTGTACTGACATTAATGGAAAGAGTGGCAGGTGGTACATTAGTTATGTTAGTGGTGCCTTGAATGACGGTGCCAGGGTTTTGCTAGGTGGTGCACGGGGCCAGATGTGGTGGCTGTGTGGTATTTGCAGAGTGGGTGTGTTGTGGTGTATTAAGTGTAGGTGGTGGTAGTGATGGTGGTGTAGGTGGTAGGATTGTGGTGGTGGTGGTAGTGATTGTGGTGGTGGTGGTAGTGATACGTGGTGGTACTAGGGTGGGGTAGGAGTGGTGCTAAATGGGGGAATAGTTAAAGGAGTCACCTGGGAGGTAATTGATCGCCCCGGGGTGAAGGTGACGGACTGCAACCGAGGACGACACACCTGTACCTCCACACGTCCTGGTGGCTGACACCTTTGTTGCATTCACTGATGTTACTGAGGTGATGTGTCATGGATACTCACAACCCACCCCACTCCAGTCCGCTCTCATGCCCCACTCCAGTCCACTCCATACCCCACTCCAGTTCACTCTCACCCCACCCCAGTCCACTCTCACTCCCCACTCCAGTTCACTCTCACCCCACCCCACTCCAGTCCACCTCATACTCCCAGCTCCAGTCCACTTTCATACCCCACCTGTAGTTCACACTCCTCACACCCCACTCCAGTTCACTCTAACCCCAATTCCCACTCCAGTTCACTCACCCCACCCCACTCCAGTTCACTCTCTCACCCCACCCCCAGCCCACCATCACCCCACTCTCACCCAATTCCACTCCAATTTCCAGTCAACCTCACACTTATTACCAAAGAAGGAAGGAAGGAAGTACCACAGTGTGGTGAAGTGTTACACTAGGTCTTTTGTTTTACTGAACTTTTTTCAGTCAGGAGGCAGGTGAGTGATGAAGTGTGACAGCTTACTTTTTGTGCCAACATTATTTTATTAACTGCTTACTGCAGTTCACCTCCTTGGCACGTGTGAAATTACTGACATACTGAGGAGATTCATATACCGCCTCTCAGAGAGCCCACACGCGTACCTGCACTTTTTTTTACTGGATGAGATAGATAGGCACTGATAGGGAGGTGAGGGCTTATGCCCCTCTTTGCTGTCTGAACTCCTCACACCCAGTCCCTCTCACCCAGTCCCTCCCCACCCAGCCCTCACCCAGCCCCTTCTTGCCCAGTCCCTCTCTGCCCAGTCCCTCTCACCCAGCTTTCTCACACCAGCTTTCTCACACCCAGTCCTCTAACCAGCCCTCACCCAGTCCCTCCCCACCCAGTCCCTCACTCCAGCTCCCTCTGCCCAGCCCCCCTTGCCCAGCCCCTCTCACCCAGTCCTCTCACCCAGCCCTCTCACCCAGCCCTCTCTGCCCAGCCCCTCTCTGCCCAGCCCCTCTCACCCAGCCCTCTCACCCAGTCCCTCTCACCCAGCCCCTCCTCGCCCAGTCCCTCCCCACCCAGCCTCACCCAGCCCCCACACCCAGCCCCTCTCACCAAGCCCCTCCCCACCCAGTCCCTCCCCACTCCAGCCCCCTCTGCCCAGCCCCTCCACCCAGTCCCCTTCCCCACCCAGCCCCTCACACCCAGCCCTCCCACCCAGTCCCTCTCACCCAGCCCCTCTCCCTGCCCAGTCCCTCCCCACCCAGCCCCCGCCCAGCCCCTCTCAACGTAGTCCCTCACCCAGCTTCTCCCTCACACCCAGTCCCTCTCACCCAGCCCCTCCCTTGCCCAGTCCTCTCACCCAGCCTCCCCTCACACCCAGCTCCTCTCCACCTAGTCCTTCACCCAGTCCCTCTGACTCCAGCCCCTCTCGCCCAGCTCCCTCTCGCTCCAGCCTCCTCTCACCCAGCCCCCTCCCAGCCACTCTGCCCAGCCCTCTGCCCCAGTCCCTCTCACCCAGTCCCTCACACCCAGTCCCTCACACCCAGTCCCTCTCGCCCAACCCCCTCTCTCACCCAGCTTCCCTCACACCATCTTCTCTCATCCCGTTTCTCCCTAACTATAATTATTCAGCTCTGTATCAAGGTTAGATATAACATGTGTTACGTGGCACCAGCAGACTGCAGTGAGTGTCAGACACCGAGGATGATGGTGCTGCCACGTCACGCCAGACCACCGTGTTTTAAGTGGCAACGTGTTGAGCTCGTAGCGGTAAACATCCCCCTCTCCCCCCTCCCGGCTTTGAGGCTTTGACCGGAGAAACACCCTGCTAGGTTCTAGAGTGTTCGACTACTGGATTCATGGGCTACTGGGCTCATGGACTTCTGGACTCATGGGCTACTGGGCTCCTGGACTCATTGGTTACTGGCATGTTGGACTCATGGGCTACTGGGCTCCAGGGCTACTCTCCCCTGAACTGTACATATCAGGAGCTTTTTTACTCGCAGAAAAATATGGACTCCCACGTGTGAGTATCTGAGTTAGTTCCTACAGTAAGAGCGCGGGGAATAACCTATCTTGAAATTGAGTCCTGTTCATAGTGAATTTGAATAATTTTCATTTTTACATCAGTCACATGAATATTTGCTTAACTGAATAAGTAAACAAAACACATTAGTCATGAAAAAAGTAAGAGCCTTATAGTATTTTTGTTTGTAAAAAAATATATTGTGATAAAAAGTGTGAAAGAAATAAACAAGGATTTTGAAATAAATAATCAAATAGTGTGAAAGAAAAAACCTAATACATTGTGGAGAATAAATACTGTACAGCAGGAAAGAGAACACAGTAAAGTGTAACATTAGGAGTTGGAGACGTGTCAGTTTGCTGCCGCCAAGTTACCAGAGAGAGATGGTGGGAGGAAGAGGGGGGGGGGGAGAGCCGTAGATGGGGGAAGCCGGAAGGAGCTAGACAATTTCCTGGGCAGTGTGTGCGATCAAGCTGTCAGAGGGTGGAAGGGCTGAGCTTGAGCTAGACAGGATTTGGATGGGCTAAGCTGGTTCTTCCTGTGTGGGTGTATGGCATATCATGGACATCTTGAACGGGTATAATAGCTGCCCACGTCTGGAGAGCTTCAACAAGGGTACTGGGTATTTAATTCCTTTTGTAGTATATGATGATAATGACGCCCTGAGTACAGACTTATAATGATAATGACGCCATGAGTATAGTCTTTTGATGATAATGACGCCCTGAGTACAGTCTTATGATAATGACGCCCTGAGTACAGACTTCTGATAATAATGACGCCCTGAATACAGTCTTATGATGATAATGATGCCCTGAGTACAGTCTTATGATGATAATGACGCCCTGAGTACAGACTTCTGATAATAATGACGCCCTGAATACAGTCTTATGATAATGACGCCCTGAGTACAGACTTCTGATAATAATGACGCCCTGAATACAGTCTTATGATGATAATGATGCCCTGAGTACAGTCTTATGATGATAATGATGCCCTGAGTACAGTCTTATGATGATAATGATGCCCTGAGTACAGTCTTATGATGATGATGATGCCCCGAGTACAGACTTCTGATAATAATGACGCCCTGAATACAGTCTTATGATGATAATGATGCCCTGAGTACAGTCTTATGATGATAATGATGCCCTGAGTACAGTCTTATGATGATAATGATGCCCTGAGTACAGTCTTATGATGATAATGATGCCCTGAGTACAGTCTTATGATGATAATGATGCCCTGAGTACAGTCTTATGATAATAATGACGCCCTGAATACAGTCTTATGATGATAATGATGCCCTGAGTACAGTCTTATGATGATAATGATGCCCTGAGTACAGTATCATTAGAGGGCATATATGTATCCCTTTCCCCTATTTAACCAACACTCATATCACCGCCCCTAGACGTGTGTGTGTGTGTGTTGCGGGGGTCCTGGTGTTTACAGGTTCGCAGTTGCCAGTTGTTGTATATGCGAGCCAATGATCTTGTGGGTTTCTCTTTTAGAGCGTTGTTGCATGTTGAAGTTTGCCTGGGCTGAAATTTATGTGGAATAATAATAATACTCGCTTGGTTGTTTTGTTCGTGTAATATGTTGGAGAGAGAGAGAAAGAGAGAGAGAGAGAGAGATTACTTCTTCTCTAGTTTTAAAATCTCTTTTAAAACAAGAAATACAATCCATTGCTGTTATTCTTGTTACTCGCATGGTGGTGTGGTGCAACTACCCACCAGTAGTAGTAATAATATCAGTATCACCATCACCAGCAGTAGTGACATCATCACCATCATTTTCTTCACCACCACCATCTCCACCAGCATCGGCATCATCAGCACCACCATCACCAGTAGTAGCGTCATCATCATCACTACTACTACAGTACTACTTTTTTTTAGCGTGGCCTCCAGCCTCCCCCACTAGCCACACCTTCGCCACCATTTAATTACCTTAATATTAAATATCCTAATACATAAGTAGCTATCCTATCTGTGTTAAATTAGTTGAGCCGCAGTTGTCGGAGTTGGGGCAGAAGCTCTCGTTCCCCTGAGGCAGAGCAAGGCCGACCGAAGGAGAGAGAAAGACAGTCGACATCTCATCCAGGCTGTAACATAACTTCTGGGCTGCTGCTTCTGTTCGGAGATCACCTCCGCGAGTCTGGCGTAGAAACATCTTGCACTTGGTCCCATCCCACCAGAGGTTGTGAACACTAGAGCAGTGAAGCTGCCTTGATCAACGTTTTGAATTCTCTCCCCATATGCCCTTCTACTACTACTACTACTACTACCACCACCACCGTCAGCGGCAACCAGCACCACCACCACCACCACCACCAGTGGCGTCGCCACCACCGTCAGCAGCAACACTGCAGCACCACCACCACCAGTAGTAGCGTCGCCACCACCGTCCAGCAGCAGCACCACCACCACCACCACCACCACCGTCAGCGGCAGCACCGGCACCACCACACCACAGTAGTAGCGTCGCCACCACCACCGTCAGCAGCAACTGCCACCACCAGTAGTAGCGTCGCCACCACCACCGTCAGGCAGCAACTCGCACCACCAGTAGTAGCGTCGCCACCACCACCGTCAGCAGCAGCACCACCACCACCAGTAGTAGCGTCGCCACCACCACCGTCAGCAGCAGCACCACCACCACCAGTAGTAGCGTCATCACCACCACCACCGTCCCTCGCCTCACTCAGGACCTACTCTTCGATATCTGAAAAAAAGAGGCAGTAATAGGATGGGTTGTGCTGGGCCAGGTGAGCGCCACTCCACTAGTGTCTCCCCCTCAGTAAAACTACGTTTCATTTCAGCGTTGTTATTTTCCGCGAGGCGGAATTTCAATTTGTCCAACACGGCGAGGGGGGTGAAACGAGGACTCAAAGGGGAGACTGGATACCCGAGCCACGGGAAGTAGTGTGGCGAGTATCGTGACGGTGGGTGGGATTGTCTGTCTGTCTGTTCTCAGTCTGTTTACTCTAGCCTCACCACACCCTGTCTGTTAGCCTTGGCGAACACCACTGGCCTGTCTGTCTTCCCGTAAGAAGAATGGATAATTTACAAACTTCTGTAATACTGGAATCAGGTTGAGAGGGGCACTGCTGACTCGTGCGTGTCATGCCCTGCACTGGACTGTGACGTTCGTAACCTTGGTGGGGCAAGATACAAAATGTCAAGGTAGGAACGAAAACACGACTTGGACATATACAGTATTTCTCGTGTCCGCTGTAGGTGTGACCTTCAGTTATAAGTCCATCGGTTGTTGCTGTGCAGCTTCACTAGCCACCAGCATAACATACGTGATGGTACATGCCCAGCAACATATGTCCTACTAGTGTTTCCTTCCCACATGTGTGTGTGTGTGTGTTTATCTTGTAAAGAGATTACTTGAAGATTAGACACCCCAGGTTATTTCTCCGTAAGATAATCCATCCTAAATCTAACGTAACTTAACCTAAACTCTGCAGGTAGTGGTAGGGTGTTTAATCATCAGGTGAAATAAGCTGGGGTGCCTATTTTTTCACGCGATCCTTGTAAGGGATTTACTTTTCTAATATATATATATATATATATATATATATATATATATATATATATATATATATATATATATATATATATATATATATATATATATATATATATATATATATATATACCGGACCACCAGTAGGTAGCGTTCCCCGGTCACAGTCATGGGCTCGTGGGCCGTGGGTTCGAATCCTGGCGGGTTGAGGTGTTGATTGTATATATATATTGGAGTAGTCTACCTCAACATAATGATAAAGCTTCAAAATGAAGTGGGAAAGCTGCTATAATGTTAATGGTCTACGGCTCTACGCATAAGTAAAATGGAAGTAACCAAAGGAAGGAGATTGCCGTATGGTGGGTGACACTTGATGGTGGAGTGTTACCTTGACTCAACACATTCACACTTTGAAGCCACCACCACCACTGTACCCAACAACGTTGGCTAGAGAAGGTACAGAAAAGGGCTTGCAGAATCATGCTCGGCGCAGACTACTCCGGCTACAACAACGCTCTCTCCACCCTGGAAATGCCATCCCTCAGTGACCTCCACCACCAAGCACTAGCAAGGTTTGGCAGTGGACTACTGCACCATCCTCGTCATCGCCACCTCCTGCCACCGGCAGTCCCCCGCTCACCTCGCGCAGTCCGCCACTACAACAAAATTCAGCCCATAAGACCCCGCACCGATAGATATAAGAACAGCACCATCCCATCTATTGTTAAAATAATAAACAACTCCGGATTTATATACTGTACAGCCCTGTAAATGTATTCAACGCATATCATTATGTCTAAATCAAATGTAAGTTTGTATATTTTCAGCCACCGGCTGCGACTCTATTAATAAACTGTTTATTATTATTATTACTATTTACATTAACTTGCTCTCGGCGGAGGGTGAGAGAAAATAAGCGGAATTTGGGAGAAACAAAGTGAGAAAATCAAGTGTACACCGTCAACGGGAAGAGAACCTTGTGGGTGTTTTGGATGACTATTCAACTTGTAATAGCGCTGGATGACAGGTGGTGCAGCTGGGAGTCGGAAGAGCCCAAGGCCATGGAGGAGGTACACGTAGAATCGTCTCAGATGTCTGCACAACACCGCTCCTCTTCCTCTTCCCCCCTCCTACCTCCTCCCCCCCTTCCCTCTCCTCCCCCTTTCCCTCCCCTCCCCCTTCACCTCCTCTCCCCTACCCCCTTCCCCTCCTCTCCCCTCCCCCCTCCTCTTCCCCTACCCCCTTCCCTCCTCTTCCCCTACCCCCTTCCCCTCCTCTTCCCCATCCTCCCTTCCTCTTCCCCGGCCTCCTCTCCCTCCCCTTCCCCGGCCTCCATTCCCTCATACTCTTCCTCCTCCTCCTCCGTCAACAGTAACTCATACATTAGAGGTAACACATTAGGTGAATCATCTGGATTTGAAATCTAAAATTAAATCATGTCTTCTTCTTCTTCTTCTTCTTCTTCTTCTTCTTCTTCTTCTTCTTCTTCTTCTTCTTCTTCTTCTTCTTCTTCTTCTTCTTCTTCTTCTTCTTCTTCTTCTTCTTCTTCTTCTTCTTCTTCTTCTTCTTCTTCTTCTTCTTCTTCTTCAACCTTCTTCTTCTTCTTCTTCTTCTTCTTCTTCTTCTTCTTCTTCTTCTTCTTCTTCTTCTTCTTCTTCTTCTTCTTCTTCTTCTTCTTCTTCTTCTTCTTCTTCTTCTTCTTCTTCTTCTTCTTCTTCTTCTTCTTCTTCTTCTTCTTCTTCTTCTTCTTCTTCTTCTTCTTCTTCTTCTTCTTCTTCTTCTTCTTCTTCTTCTTCTTCTTCTTCTTCTTCTTCTTCTTCTTCTTCTTCTTCTTCTTCTTCTTCTTCTTCTTCTTCTTCTTCTTCTTCTTCTTCTTCTTCTTCTTATTCTTCTTCTTCTTCTTCTTCTTCTTCTTCTTCTTCTTCTTCTTCTTCTTCTTCTTCTTCTTCTTCTTCTTCTTCTTCTTCTTCTTCTTCTTCTTCTTCCTTCTTCTTCTTCTTCTTCTTCTTCTTCTTCTTCTTCTTCTTCTTCTTCTTCTTCTTCTTCTTCTTCGCCTTCTTCTTCTTCTTCTTCTTCTTCTTCTTCTTCTTCTTCTTCTTCTTCCTTCTTCTTCTTCTTCTTCTTCTTCTTCTTCTTCTTCTTCTTCTTCTTCCTTCTTCTTCTTCTTCTTCTTCTTCTTCTTCTTTATTAACTAGCTTCTTCTTTTCTTCTTCTTCTTCTTTGCTTCTTCTTCTTCTTCTTCTTCTTCTTCTTCTTCTTCTTCTTCTTCTTCTTCTTCTTCTTCTTCTTCTTTCTTTCTTCTTCTTCTTCCTTCTTCTTCTTCTTCTTCTTCTTCCCTCTTAGTATGGAGGAGGGTAACTGGTAGGGGAGGGGGTTTTAAACAGGTGACAAAGATGGTAGAGTGGAGTTTCAGGTTATAAGCGTTGACGTGTTAAGCCTCCACCACCACCTGTACTACCTCCACCACCTTTACTTCCGCCTATTTTCCACCGTTCCCACCCCCTCACTGTACCACCGTACCACCTTGTACCTTTCTGTTACACCTCACCACTGTTCTGCACTTCACCGTTCCACCTCTCTGTACCACCGTTCCCACCCCTCTGTACCACCGTTCCCACCTCTGTACTCTTGCTGCCACCTGCTGTGTCGGCACCACTACGCCCCAGCACTACCCTCCTGAGGACGTGACGCAGCACTAATGCCCCGAGGTGTAGGAGAGGCGGTGTATTACTCTGGCCTCAAGCTGATTATGCCTGATGAAAGGGAAACTTAATGTTGCTATTACTGACGTACGTGTGTGTGTGTGTGTGTGTGTGTGTGTGTGTGTGTGTTTGTGTGTGTGTTTTTACAGAGTTCTTTAAATGTGTGTGTGTGTGTGTTACAGAGTTCTTTAAATGTGTGTGTGTGTGTGTGTGTGTGTGTGTGTGTGTGTGTGTGTGTGTGTGTGTTCACAGACCTTTGATAATGTTGTTTACAGAATCCCTTGAATGTGTGTGTTTACAATCCTTTGATGTTGTTTGTAGAGTCCCTCGACGTTGTTGTTCACAGTCCCGTGAATGTGTGTGTTTACAGAATCCCTTGATGTTTGTGTTTACAGATTCCCTCACGGTCTCTGTTAGCAATTTATATCTGGTTTTAAGCTTAACAGTGGCGCCTCTTATTAATTTTATATTGAAATGTGATATATTTTGCCATGGTGAACTAGTGTGAAGATATTGTAAACATGTGCCTTGTGTACCAATACGCCGCCGAGTATATTTATTATGAAGTAAACCGCCTTATCTCACTGTCTGTATGTTTGTCTACTTGCATGCTGTACGTGTCTGCCTGCCTGCCTGTTTGTCTTTTTCAATGTCTGTCTGAATGTATGTCTTCTTACATGTCATTTGCAGTGTCTGTGTCTGTCTTTGTCTCTTGTCTTCTCATACGGGCTCCAGATAAATCCAGATTCTACAGGAACTCAAGTGTGTATTTTCAGGAAAGAACTCCGCCTGTACCGTGTGATTCTCTCGACACAGGTTGTGGAAAATAAGGTTGTGTGTGTGTGTGTGTGTGTGTGTGTGTGTGTGTGTGTGTGTGTGTGTGTGTGTGTGTGTGTGTGTGTGTGTGTGTGTGACGGTTTATTGAAAAGTTCTGCAACAGGCTGAAAATATACATTGGTTTAAAAGCCTTCATTAGAAAGGTGAAGGAACATACAGTGAACATACAGATTAATGTTTGATCATGGAGCTGAGGTGTTGAACATTAGTGTAGTAACTCCCTCACAGATGGCGTTATGAGGGGCATCACGTGGTCTGTAGTTCCTCTACAGGTTGTTGAGGCTTGACGTGGTGTAGTAATACCCTCACAGGGTGTTATGAGGGGCTGATGATGTAGTGTTAACTACAGATGGTACAAGGGGCCTGATGATGTAGTAACCTCACAGATGGTGTTATGAGGGACCTGATGTGTGTGTGTCATTTCCAAACCAGTCCAGTTCCCCGCAAGAGCTGGCACTGCTCAGTCCCTCCTCCTACCTGTGATGTTTTTGTTTGTCGAGTTGAATGTCTGATGATGATGTTATGGGAGTGATGTTTTTTGTTTGTTGTTTGTGATGTTATGGGAGTGATGTTTTTGTTGTTTGTTGTGGTGATGTTATGGGGGTGATGTTTTTGTTGTTTGTTGGTGATGTTATGGGAGTGATGTTTTCATTTGTTGTGGTGATGTTATGGAGTGATGTTTTGTTGTTTGTTGTGGTGATGTTATGGGGTGATGTTTCATTTGTTGTGGTGATGTTATGGGAGTGATGTTTTTGTTGTTTGTTGTGGTGATGTTATGGGAGTGATGTTTTTGTTTGTTTGTGGTGATGTTTATGGGGTGATGTTTTCATTTGTTGTGGTGATGTTATGGGGTGATGTTTTTGTTGTTTGTTGTGGTGATGTTATGGGGTGATGTTTCATTTGTTGTGGTGATGTTATGGTAATGTTTTGTTGTTTGTTGTGTGATGTTATGGAATTGATGTTTTCATTTGTTGTGGTGATGTTATGGGAGTGGTGTTTCATTTGTTTGTGGTGATGTTATGGGGAGTGATGTTTTGTTGTTTGTTGTGGTGATGTTATGGGGGTGATGTTTTCATTTGTTGTGGTGATGTTATGGGAGTGATGTTTTTGTTGTTTGTTGTGGTGATGTTATGGGGGTGATGTTTTTGTTGTTTGTTGTGGTGATGTTATGGGGGTGATGTTTTTGTTGTTTGTTGTGGTGATGTTATGGGGAGTGATGTTTTCATTTGTTGTGGTGATGTTATGGGAGTGGGTGTTTTCATTTGTTGTGGTGATGTTATGGGAGTGATGTTTTGTTGTTTGTTGTGGTGATGTTATGGGGGTGATGTTTTGTTGTTTGTTGAGGTATTATGGGGGTGATGTTTGTTGTTTGTTGGTGATGTTATGGGGTGATTTTTCATTTGTTGTGGTGATGTTATAGGAGTGATGTTTTTGTTGTTTGTTGTGGTGATGTTATGGGAGTGATGTTTTTGTTGTTTGTTGTGATGTTATGGGGTGATGTTATGGTAGTGATGTTTTTTGTTGTTTGTTGTGGTATAGGGGTGATGTTTTTGTTGTTTGTTGTGGTGATGTTATGGGGTGATGTTTTTGTTGTTTGTTGTGGTGATGTTATGGGGTGATGTTTCATTTGTTGTTGTGGTGATGTTATGCGGTGATGTTTTTGTTGTTTGTTGTGGTGATGTTATGGGGGTGATGTTCATTTGTTGTGGTGATGTTATGGGGTGATGTTTTTGTTGTTTGTTGTGGTGATGTTATGGGGAGTGATGTTTTCATTTGTTGTTGTGGGTGATGTTATGGGGGTGATGTTTTGTTGTTTGTTGTGGTGATGTTATGGGAGTGATGTTTTTCATTTGTTGTTGTGGTGATGTTATGGGGGGATGTTTTGTTGTTTGTTGTGGTGATGTTATGGGGGTGATGTTTTCATTTGTTGTTGTGGGTGATGTTATGGGAATGATGTTTTTGTTGTTATTGTGAAAGTTTTTGTTATTGAAGAGTTATAATTTTGTTTGTTTGGATATTATATGTTTTGCTTGTAATGAAAAGTTATATTTACATGTGCAGGTGTTAACGTTGTTATTGTGTAAACATGAATAGACAGACAAACAGACGCTAAACCTCAGAGAAATGTTGGACGATCGCAAACGGGCACATTTAACATTTATTAACGCTGTAACTTAACGACTATCAGTTGATTTTAACCAAACATCCTCCTGTCTAGAGAAACCACACCAACACCTCGTTATAGATCAGTAGTCATTATTTCCTCTCATTGCTGTACAGACACACATTTAGGGTTTCGTGTGACGGCGGGGATGATTTGGATGACTTTTAAAATGAAGACTAATTATTTACAATTTGTATACAGTATACATATTTATTTCTATATATTTTTTGGCAGTCAGTAAAGTAAACGTGGTGTAAACGGCGTGTTATGGAGGAAGACCTCATGTGGGGGTGAGGAAGGAGGATGAGGAGCAGGAACTTGTGGCCCTGGGGACGACTAATACAGGAGCATGTCACTGCATTCCCTCCGTCACCTGCACGTCGATACAGCCACCTTCAATCACGTCTTCTACCATGTGTTTACACGGAGAGGAACGACCCTTCATGGCGCTAGCTGAAGTGACTTCGACGTGATTTATATCACAAGACTTTCCTGTTTATTATTAGACTTACTTGCTGCTATAAATGCTTTGACGGTAAACTATAAGACTTACCTGGTAAAACGTGTTGGTATAAACGTATCTTCAGTGAGTAGACAAGACAGCTACCTCCTAACTTTCTCTTTATTACACACTAACAAAAACACCTGTCGAATTAATACAGCAACACAACAGGTGGGAAAGTATATATGAGAAAGAGAGAGAGATAGCTAGTGAAAGGTAAAGTAATCGGTGGTGGTAGTGGTAATGGTGATGGTTGGGGGCACGGGAGTATGTTGTGAGGTGTAGGCGGGGGTGGAGAGGGGTGGACGATGGGAGGAAGTGGGGTTGAGAGAAACAAATTACAGAAGGGTGATAAGCTGCTGTGGAGGGATTTGAACCTCACCACCAATGTAACGACTGTACCAATGTAGCAAAAATGCCACCACCACCACCACTGTAATAACTGCACCATTGTTACAACTTCACAGCCACCGTCACCCAAGTGTATTGATAGTTGCCATTGAGGTTTACATTCTTACAGTGGAGGTTCAACCCAGCTGTTGTTTGGTGAGTGACAAATGTACGTGGCTGGTGGGTGGGTGTAGTGGTGGTGGGTTAATGGGGGTGGTGGTAGGTAATGCTTGTACGTGGTGGGTGGGTGTAGTGGTGGTGGTTAATGGGGGTGGTGGTGAGTGACAACTGTACTGCTGGTGGGTGGGTGTAGTGGTGGTGGGTTAATGGGGTTGTGGTGGTGACAACTGTACCTAGCTGGTGGGTGGGTGTAGTGGTGGTGTAATGGGGGTAGTGGTGAGTGACAACTGTACCTAGCTGGTGGGTGGGTGTAGTGGTGGTGGGTTAATGGGGTGGTGGTGGTGACAACTGTACCTAGCTGGTGGGTGGGTGTAGTGGTGGTGGGTTAATGGGGTTGTGGTGAGCAACTGTACCTAGCTGGTGGGTGGGTGTGGTGGTGGGTTAATGGGGTAGTGGTGGTGACAACTGTACCTAGCTGGTGGGTGGTGTAGTGGTGGTGGGGTTAATGGGGTTGTGGTGAGTGACTGTACCTAGCTGGTGGGTGGGTGTAGTGGTGGTGGGTTAATGGGGTAGTGGTGAGTGACAACTGTACCTAGCTGGTGGGTGGGTGTAGTGGTGGTGGGTTAATGGGGTTGTGGTGGAGTGACAACTGTACCTAGCTGGTGGGTGGGTGTAGTGGTGGTGGGTTAATGGGGGTAGTGGTGAGTGACAACTGTACCTAGCTGTGGGTGTAGTGGTGGTGGGGTTAATGGGGGTTGTGGTGAGTGACAACTGTACCTAGCTGGTGGGTGGGTGTAGTGGTGGTGGGTTAATGGGGTAGTGGTGAGTGACAACTGTACCTAGCTGGTGGGTGGGTGTAGTGGTGGTGGGTTAATGGGTGGTGGTGGAGTGACAACTGTACCTAGCTGGTGGGTGGATGTAGTGGTGGTGGGTTAATGGGGTAGTGGTGAGGACAACTGTACCTAGCTGGTTGGTGGTGTAGTGGTGGTGGTTAATGGGGGTAGTGGTGAGTGACAACTGTACCTAGCTGTGGGTGGGTGTAGTGGTGGTGGGGTTAATGGGGTAGTGGTGAGTGACAACTGTACCTAGCTGGTGGGTGGGTGTAGTGGTGGTGGGTTAATGGGGGTAGTGGTGAGGAATGTTAAGGATAGTTAATAGTGGTATTGGGTCGATGGGAGGCGTGGGTAAGTGGATAGTAGGTCACTGGATAGATGGGTGATACGAGATGGGTGAGGAGAGTGTTAGGTGGATGAGGAGAGTGGAGAGTGGGTGTGAGGAGAGTAGAGTGTTAGGTGGATGAGAGTGGAGCGTGTTAGGTGGATGAGGAGAGGTCAAGTGAGTGAGGAGAGTGTCAATGAATGAGGAGAGTCAAGTGGGTGAGGAGAGGGAGGTCAAGTGAGTGAGGAGAGTGTCAAGTGGGTGAGGAGAGTGGAGTGTCAAGTGGTGAGGAGAGTAGAGGGTGAGGAGAGTGGAGGTGTCAAGTGAGTGGAGGAGAGGGAGTGTCAAGTGGGTGAGGAGAGTGAGACTGTCAAGTGGATGAGGAGAGTGTCAAGTGGGTGTGGAGAGTGTCAAGTGGGTGAGGAGAGTGGAGTGTGTCAAGTGGGTGAGGAGAGTTGTGTGTCAAGTGGGTGAGGAGAGTGGAGTGTGTCAAGTGAGTGAGGAGAGTGGAGATGTCATGAGTGAGGAGAGTAGTGTGTCAGGTTGGTGAGGAGAGTGGATGGTGTCAGTTGGGTGAGGAGAGTAATGGTATTATGAGAGACGGAAGCCTTAGTGGGTCTCTCTCTCTCTTCTCTCTTTTCTTTTCTCTCTCTCTCTCTCATTCATTCGTTGTCGGTGCGGATTTAACATGTCTCTTCAGCCAGGATGACTTGTAGGTATTTAATCCCTAGCATAAGATGCCATTACCATACTGACCTGCCACTACCATACAGACCTGTCACTACTATACTGACCTGCCACTACCATACAGACTCCACTACCATACAGACTGCCACTACCATACACACCTGCCACTACCATACACACCTGCCACTGCCATACAGATCTGTCACTCCCATACTGATCTGCCACTACCATACAGACCTGCCATTATTACCATACAGACTCCGATTACCATACAGACCCACTATCATACAGACCTCCCATTACCATACAGACCTGCCACTATCATACAGACCTCCATTACCATACAGACCTGCCACCACCATACAGACCTGCCATTACCATACAGACCTGCCACTATCATACAGACCTCCCATTACCGTACAGACCTGCCACTACCATACAGACCTGCCATTACCATACAGACCTGCCATTACCATACAGACCTGCCACTATCATACAGACCTGCCATTACCGTACAGACCTGCCACTACCATACAGACCTGCCATTACCATACAGACCTGCCATTACCATACAGACCTGCCACTATCATACAGACCTCCCATTACCATACAAGTAAGAGTGAGGGGTTCAGGGATTACTACAGACGTGGTAATCATGGTAGTATGGTGGTGGGTGGTCCTGTATCCTCTTAATGGGCCAGACTTCCTTTCAATAGTTTCGGTAAAAGTCACATGAAGGCCTAATTTACATACGCTGTGTGTAAGACCTGCGAACCCTTACTTAGGTGGCTGAGGGAACGTTTTATGTCTTGGATTAAATAGATGTATGAACGCTCACGCCATTACCGATCTTAATGCGAATTTTAATGTTGGGAAAGTGAATGGTGGTGAGAGACAGAGTTGGGGCGTTGTGAATGTTGATAGTTTTTGTTATTTTATTTTTATTTTTATTTTTTTTATTGGGGGTGGTAGTTTGGGGAGTTGGTGGTGGTTGTTATGGTAAAGTTAGTGTTTGTGTGATCGAAAAGTGGTGGTGATTGTGGTAGTGGTGGGGAGGTGGTGGAGTAGGGGGGGGGAGTTGTGGTAGTGGTGGGGAGGTGGTGGTCAGCAGACTACCCTCGTGTGGATCGCTGTGTTTTAATGAATTATTCACTTTCATGGATCCCGCGGGAGGTGATGAATGGCGAGCCGCCAAATCTATACTGGTGGCCACTTTTTTTTCCAGCGCCAGAAGCTTCACGTAAGGGCAATTTTCTCAGGGTAGTGGTCCATCCTCCTCCAGGAACTGGTTTCTTGCTCTCACCGGGTGCTGTCTTCCTCGCTTCCTCGGTATGAGTCCTCTCGTCTCCCGACTGTGTTGGTCAAAGAACGCAGTGCAGTGAACACCTTTTACAGTGATACTGAATGCCCTACCTCACTGACGCCGAGGAAATTTCTGTCAGCCCCGTAGTAATTGGGCTCCTCCTTGTCTTGGTTACATGTTTTGATTTCGTCAGTAAGAGTAATGAATATCACGACGTGGTTAGTATACACATAATTCTTATGTCTGTAGGTTAGAGGAGCATTAATTGACCAGTACGATAACTTCTTCCTTGCGTTGCCAGCTCTCGTCCGTCCGTCACGCCCTCAGTTCCCCAGTGATGCGAGGGAGTGTGCACACACACACACACACACACACGGATCCAATAACCAATTCTTGGTCATCCACGTTTTTTTTTTTTTACATTCTCCCCTTTCATCTCTTCGTCTTTCCTATATTTCATTATTTTGTGCATATCCACTGTTCTTTTTTCCTCTCTCCTACCATCTCCTTAAGTCTGTCTCCTACTCGTAATTTTCTCTTCATTTTACTTTAGTTTCTCTTCTTTATATCCTTGCCCTTTATTTTCTATCTTACTCTGTCTGTCTGTTGGAGCCTCGAAGGGATAAAATGAAAGTGAAACGTATATATAAATAATGAATCACGGAATTAAATGACGTAAGTAGAGAACAGTTAAAAAGAAGGAATTAATTACATGTTTGACTAGAATGAAGGAAGGAACACATATACAGTATGAATGAATGGAATGAGTTAGCTAATTAGGTAAAAATGACTAGTCTGTAGAAATTAATTTAATAAAGTATAAGTGAAAATAATTAGTTAAGGAACATTGGAATGAATTGTTTAGTTTTCGAGGTATTTAATTTATTTTTTATTTATTTTAATTTATTTATTTATTATAATTTTTTTTGGGGGCACTCAAAGAAAATAGTTAGGAAGGTTTTCTTTTTAAGGGGATACTAAAATAAATTGATTCGGCAGGGTGAGTATACTCTGTCAGTAGGGGATATTGATTCGGTAAGAGATACTCACTGATTCGGTTAGGAGATACTCACTGATTCGGTAAGGGATACTCACTGATTCGGTAAGGGATACTCACTGATTCGGTGAGGGATACTCACTGATTCGGTAAGGGATACTCACTGATTCGGTAAGGGATACTCACTGATTCGGTAAGGGATACTCACTGATTCGGTAAGGGATACACACTGATTCGGTAAGGGATACTCACTGATTCGGTAAGGGATACTCACTGATTCGGTAAGGGATACTCACTGATTCGGTAAGGGATACTCACTGATTCGGTAAGGGATACTCACTGATTCGGTAAGGAGATATTAAGTCATCTTCACCTTCAGGGTCACAAACGCCTCAAGGAGAGACGTGAGAGTAGAGTTGCCGAGAGCCGCTGTCAGCCAATGTCGCTTCCTTGATGTGATATTAATGTGGAAATTGTCATCACTCGTTGTTCTTTGTCCTCACTCGTTGTCCTTTGTCCTCACTCGTTGTTCTTTGTCCTCACTCGTTGTCCTTTGTTCTCACTCGTTGTTCTTTGTCCTCACTCGTTGTTCTTTGTCCTCACTCGTTGTTCTTGTCCTCACTCGTTGTTCTTTGTCCTCACTCGTTGTTCTTGTCCTCACTGTTGTTCTTTGTCCTCACTGTTGTCCTTTTGTCCTCACTCGTTGTTCTTTTGTCCTCACTCGTTGTTCTTGTCCTCACTCTCGTTGTTCTTATCCTCACTGTTGCGCCCTTTTTGTCCTCACTGCTGTTCTTTTGTCCTCACTCGTTGTCCTTGTCCTCACTCGTTGTTCTTGTCCTCACCGTTGTCCTTGTCCTCACTCGTTGTTCTTTTGTCCTCACTCGTTGTCCTTTGTCCTCACTCTCGTTAATTTTTGTCCTCACTGTTGTTCTTTTGTCCTCACTCGTTGTTCTTGTCCTCACTGTTGTTCTTTGTCCTCACTCTCGTTGTTCTTTTGTCCTCACTCGTTCTTGTCCACTCGTTGTCCTTTGTCCTCACTGTTGTTCTTTTGTCCCTCACTGCTGTCCTTTGTCCTCACTCGTTGTTCTGTCCTCACTGTTGTCCTTTGTCCTCACTCGTTGTCCTTGTCCTCACTCGTTGTTCTTTGTCCTCACTCGTTGTTCCTTTGTCCTCACTCGTTGTTCTTGTCCTCACTCGTTGTTCTTTATCCTCACTGTTGTTCTTTAACTCACTGTTATGCTCCTTTTGTCCTCACTCGTTGTTCTTTTGTCCTCACTCGTTGTCCTTTTGTCCTCACCTCGTTCTTTTGTCCTCACTGTTGTTCTTGTCCTCACTGTTGTTCTTTTTGTCCCTCACTCGTTGTTCCTTGTCCCTCACTGTTGTTCTTTGTCCTCACTGTTGTCCTTTGTCCTCACTCGTTGTCCTTTTGTCCTCACTGTTGTCCTTTGTCCTCACTCGTTGTTCTTTTTGTCCTCACTGTTGTTCCTGTCCCGACTCGTTGTCCTTTGTCCCTCACTCTGTTGTTCTTCTTGTCCTCACTCGTTGTTCTTTTTGTCCTCACTCGTTGTTCTTTTGTCCTCACTCTCGTTGTTCTTGTCCTCACACTCGTTGTTCTTGTCCTCACTCGTTCTTTTGTCCTCACACTCGTTGTTCTTTTTTGTCCTCACTCGTTGTTCTTTTGTCCCTCACTCGTTGTTTCCTTGTCCTCACTCGTTGTTCTTTTGTCCTCACTGTTGTCCTTGTCCTCACTCGTTGTCCTTGTCCTCACTCGTTGTTCTTTTTTGTCCTCACCGTTGTTCTTGTCCTCACCTCGTTGTTCTTTTGTCCTCACTGTTGTTCTTGTCCTCACTCGTTGTCCTTCTCCCTCACTCGTTGTCCTCACTGTTAATTTTGTCCTCACCTTCCTTCGTTCTTTTTGTCCTCACCTCGTTCTTTGTCCTCACTCAAGTTGTTCTTGTCCTCACCTGTTGTTCTTGTCTCACTCGTTGTTCTTGTCCTCACTCGTTGTTCTTTGTCCCTCACTTCATAAGCTGGTCCTTTGTCCTCACTTCGTCCTTTGTCCCCTACCTCGTTGTCCTTTGTCCTCACTCTCGTTGTCCTTTTTGTCCTCACTCGTTGTCCTGTCCTCACTCGTTGTTCTTGTCCTCACTGTTGTTCTTCTTTTTTGTCCTCACTCGTTGTTCTTTTGTCCTCACTCGCTGTTCTTGTCCTCACTCGTTGTTCTTCTTGTCCTCACTTCGTTGTCCTTTGTCCTCACTCGTTGTCCTTTTGTCCTCACTGTTGTCTTCTTGTCCTCACTGTTCTTTTTGTCCTCACTCGTTGTTCTTGTCCACCAAAGCAGTTCTTGTCCTCACTGTTGTCCTTGTCCTCACTGTTGTCCTTTTGTCCTCACTGTTGTCCTTGTCCTCACTGTTGTCCTTGTCCTCACTTCGTTGTCCTTTGTCCTCACTGTTAGCCCTTGTCCTCACTGTTGTCCTTGTCCTCACACTCAGCAGCCCTTTTTGTCCTCACTGTTGTTCTTCGTCCTCATCAAGAAAATTTTTGTCCTCACTTCGTTGTCCTTGTCCTCACTTCTGTTGTTCTTTTGTCCTCACTTCAGCAGCCCTTTTTGTCCTCACTCTCAGTTGTCCTTTGTCCTCACTCTCGTTGTTCTTGTCCTCACTCGTTGTTCTTTGTCCTCACTCGTTGTTCTTTGTCCTCACTCGTTGTTCTTTGTCCTCACTCGTTGTTCTTTGTCCTCACTCGCTCTCCTTTGTCCTGTATAATGCAGCTTAAAGGACGTTGTCAAGTTTCTCTGAGTACAATAACTTTAACCCTGTAAGGAGGACGATGGCTTAAGCTTGAGACGAGGACGATGGCTTAACCTTGTGAGTACTATGGGCTTAACCTAGTGAGTACGATGGCTTAACCTAGTGAGTACGATGGCTTAACCTAGTGAGTACGATGGCTTAACCTAGTGAGTACGATGCCTTAACCTTGTGAGCACGATGGCTTTCAACCTTGTGAGTACTGTGGACTTTAACCTAGTGAGTACGATGGCTTAACCTAGTGAGTACGATGGCTTAACCTAGTGAGTACTGATGGCTTAACCTAGTGAGTGCCGATGCCTTAACCTAGTGAGTACGATGGTGGTTTAACCTAGTGAGTACGATGGTTTAACCTAGTGAGTACGATGGCTTAACCTAGTGAGTATTACGCTTAACCTAGTGGGTACGATGGCTTAACCTAGTTAGTACGATGGCTTAATCTAGTGAGTGCGATGGCTTAACCTTGTGAGTACGATGGCTTAACCTAGTTAGTACGATGGCTTAACCTAGTGAGTACGATGGGTTAACCTAGTGAGTACGATGGCTTAACCTAGTGAGTACGATGGGTTAACCTAGTGAGTACGATGGGTTAACCTAGTAAGTACGATGGGTTAACCTAGTGAGTACGATGGGTTAACATAGTGAGTACGATGGGTTAACCTAGTGAGTACGATGGGTTAACTTGGTGAATTTTATGACAGGTGTTGACAATTTGATGTAGGATTAGTCAACAGGTGTACCGTGTGTAACTGAATATCTATATAAATTATCAGGTGTTATAGAATGCTAAACAGGTGTAATACAATGCTGATGTCACTATCATACATCACCTGGTGTTATGTAAGTGTTGGTAATATGATGTCTAATGTGTTAGGTGGTACAGAAGAGTCGGTAAGAGTTGGTATTAGTAAGTAGGTATTAAGGCCTTGGAGAGTTCAGCAGTTGTCTCGTTGGTGGTGTTAGCAGGTGGTCGTGTTGGAGTGCAGCTGCGATTGATTATATAGTGCGAGTATTGTGTCTGTAAACTTTTATTTAGTGCGTGTGAGAGTGGGAGAGAGTTGCATTACTTTGTCCTTGACCTTCAATGAAATGTTTACACCTGTACACCAACGCCACACCTGTATACTAGCGCCACACCTGTATACTAGCGCCACACCTGTATACTAGCGCCACACCTGTATACTAGCGCCACACCTGGCTTTATTGTGTCTGCAGTTACCCATTGGGAAGTGGTCATGTGATGTAGAGAGAGAGAGAGAGAGAGAGAGAGAGAGAGAGAGAGTGTGTGAGTGTTTGTCTCTGCACGTCCACTAGTTATCAACCCCTATAGACCAGTGCCTTACTTGTTTCTGTCATACACCTGTAGCTACCAAGTTGAAATTGAGTATCAGAGAGAGATAGAGAGAGAGCAAACTGAAGGAGGACAGAGTCTCGTCGTGTGATGTGTAAATGTCATAATGAGCCTCAAGAGGGGGCTGGCCTTAGTGGCGGGTCAGTTTTTGTAACCTCCCCACTTTCATAACGTTAAAATCTAGTGGGCGGCCCCAGCTTAAGCGCCACACGTGGAATATACCAATAGAACAATATTTCAGGGTTGTATAAATAGCCTGAAAATACGGGGTAGGGAGGCGCGCGGGGGGTACACTGTGATGAACGCCGCCTCCATACTTCCGTATTTATGAGGTGTTTGGTCAGCCCCACGCTGTGTTGATACTGCCTGACGAAGACGACCAGGTAAACACTACACCTCTTCCCCGCCTTCACTACACCACTGGTTTAATAATTGTAATGGCGCACTGTATGTTTTAGGGAGGTGGCTGGAGGTTCTGCTCGGCCTACAGTGGACTTAGTGCTGGTTATTTATTTGTCAGCGAGCCTTGGTGATCGCGAGAGAGGTGGTTGACTTGTGGCAGTGTCTGTGTCGCCTGGATGCTTTACGGGCTATATATAGAGAGATCACAAGTATCGGCCAGGGGGAGGGTCACCGCACTTGATAGATTTGTCCCGGGGAAATCGTGCACCTGCGGCATTAAACACCTGCAACGTAAAGTACTATCCTTGATTGGGCTACCTGGAGATGCCATCAGTATGACCAGGTTGTGTGTGTATTTAGGTATGGTAATTGGATCACCTGAAGATAGGGTCACCGGCCCTTTTCACTTTAAAGATTAACCACTACGCTAACCTAACATCCCCCCCCCCAGATAGCCTTAGGGTGGTTAATCATCAGGTTAAGTAAGCTGTAGAGGCCAATCTTCAGGTGTTACGGATAATTTCTTGAGGGTGGTTGTGATCAACTTGTGCACACTGTCTCCCAGAGCTGTGTGATCCATGCCTCTCCAGCCCTGGCGGGTTTATACGGTTGGTCGATCACAGAAATACCAATGTTGGACCGACCCTGCTGGTGTGTAAGCCTCCCACCTCAGCATCACGTCACCAATACTTTAACATTCTCACCTACAACATTTCGTCAAGTCTCACCAACTACAGGCACAACACTCCAACAGCCTCCCCAACAACAACACCAACAACAGGCTCCCTAACAACAGCACAGGGATGTTTGGTCGAATTTGTAACTCAGTGTATAATGAACGATGGACAGGGATGTAGGAAGTGTTTATGGATGCTCCCTTGTTTTGTTGCCCCGTCCCTCCCCCTCCTCCTCTTGGCCCAACGGGACTCTCCTATTGATTATAAGCTCTTGGCCATCCACCTCCCTCATGCGTGTTGGTATTAGGTATAACTCTTTACCAATTATTAGATGTCAGGGCTAATGGCAGTCCTCTGCTTCCCTCATTATGCTCGTTCCTTGGGCGTAAATGCCACTCGTTAGGTGAGCTAATTGTGGTGTCCGTAAGTCTTTATTGGTTAAAAGTGCCGGGCGTGTAGTGTGAGAGGCCTCCACCCCCGCCTCTACGGTACATTGGAGAGTGACCTGTTTAATGTGGCTGTCTTGTTTATTGTTAACACACCTGGAGGTTGCTATCTTTTTTGGTGTGTTGTTAGTAGTTGGTAATAAAGAACTGAGAGAGAGAGAGAGAGAGAGAGAGAGAGAGAGAGAGAGAGAGAGAGAGAGAGAGAGAGAGAGAGAGAGAGAGAGAGAGAGAGAGAGAGAGAGAGAGAGAGAGAGAGAGAGAGAGCTTCTCGCTTCATCTCCTCTCCCTCATGCCACATCCCTCCTAGCTCCATGCCCCGGCCACGCCATGCCACAAACCTTTTTGTCTCCACCATGGCTGTCACCACACCTCAACACCACATACACACTGTCCACCGCCACAACCACACCTCAGCACCACATCCTTTCTCACTCCTCGCCACGACAGGTTTATCACCATACCAGACCACACCACAGCACCACACCTCACACCCCACTATTTCCCTCCCCACACGCCATGACCCTCCCCCCACACGCCATGACCCTCCCCCACACGCCATGACCCCTCCCCCACACGTCATACCCCCACACACACTGTAGATCTCCATCCCATACACCATAGCAACCTTCCTAGTGGCCCGAGTCAAACAGTCATACACACCACCTCCCTCACCCTACCTTACCTCACCTCTCCTCCTCCCCCCCCAGAGAGTGAGTGTGGGTCGAGCCTTGACACTATAATATTGATATATTTAGCCCAACACTCAGAGCCTGCCTGGTCTTGAGTGCCGGAGTAACTAAGGGCCTCCGTCTCTGCTTCTGTTGTTGTTGACTTTGATCTCGGTGTTGTGTTTTTGTTTTTGTTTTTTAAAGGCGAGTCTCTTGATCGTTTGTTGTGATGATGTTTGGTGTTTGTTTTCATGGTGTTTTTGTGTAGATAAAGTCGCTTATGAGGTTTGTTTTCTTTCGTTTTTGCTAAAGGCGTTATTTTTTGTTATTAAATGCGCCTATATTAATCGATTGTTTTTTGTGTTTTTATTAGTTAATTCTGCCTAGCCTAATTATTTTGATGTTTTTGTTAGGTTAAAGGCGCCAATCCTGACTTTTTCTGTAATAATTCACCCATGTTTGTTTTGTTCTTGTATTTGATGTTGGTTAGCTCGCTGTTCTCTCTATGCCTTGCACACATTGATCCAGTTATTATGACGCTGTTGTGATTAACATGAGCTGTGAGTCTTGATCGCCAGCTGTGGTAACCGCCAAGGTGAGAGCAGTAATGAGGTGTGAGGGGATGTGTTGACTGAGTAGCGAGAACGACAAGTATTAACCCCCAGCCTCACGTTAGCGCCTCGGGGGTCAGGTAAGCGCATCCGCAGGCTAACCCGGTTTTAACCTCTTGAGTACGATGACTTAACCCTTTTCAAGAAGAGAATGTAACCCTTTGATTATGGTAAATTAACCATTTGAATATAATAACTTAACCTTTTGTACGCGACTTAGCCCTTTGAATGTAACAACCCTTTGAATACGATAACTTAACCCCTTGAATGTTATTACTCTTTATGTACAACGAGGAAGGTGACTTATAGCCCCTTTGAGTATGATGTCTTAATCCCTTGAATGTTATTATACCCCCCGCCTCCTCCTCCCCCCCCGAGTAAGACGACACGATACTCAGTGGGTTATAAAATCATCCACAGTGGAGTTAATTCATGATACTCATAGTGGGTTATTAAGTCATCGTGCTCCAGGTGTTGAAGTTAATGCACGTCGTGTTAAGTTGGTCGCCTGGCGGAGGAGAAGCCAAGGTTGAGCGTTCGACCTGGTTATGAATTGCTTAGAAGAAACCAGCCACTAAGACGCGGAAAAGTAAGTGAGCGATTATGTTGGCCTCCAGCACGGCAAAGTGGTAAACAAGAGTAAGTGAGCGATATGTTGGCCTCCAGCACGGCAAAGTAGGTAAACAAAAGTAAGTGAGCGATTATGTTTGGCCTCAGCACGGCAAAGTAGGTAAACAAGAGTAAGTGAGCGATTATGTTGGCCTCCAGCACGGCAAAGTAGGTAAACAAAAGTAAGTGAGCGATTATGTTGGCCCCCAGCACGGCAAAGTAGGTAAACAAAAGTAAGTGAGCGATTATGTTGGCCTCCAGCACGGCAAAGTGAGGTAAACAAAAAGTAAGTGAGCGATTATGTTGGCCTCCAGCACGGCAAAGTGGGTAAACAAAAGTAAGTGAGCGATTATGTTGGCCTCCAAGCACGGCAAGTGGGTAAACAAAAGTAAGTGGCGATTATGGCCCCAGCACGGCAAAGTGGGTAAACAAGAGTAAGTGAGCATTATGTGGCCTCCAGCACGGCAAAGTGGGTAAACAAAGTAAGTGAGCGATTATGTTGGCCTCCAGCAGCAAAGTGGGTAAACAAGTAAGTGAGCGATTATGTTGGCCTCCAGCACGGCAAAGTGGGTAAACAAAGTAAGTGAGCGATTATGTTGGCTCCCAGCACGGCAAAGTGGGTAAACAAAAGAAGTGAGCGATTATGTTGGCCTCCAGCACGGCAAAGTAGGTAAACAAAAATGAAGACGATTATGTTGGCCTCCAGCACGGCAAGTGGGTAAACAAAAGTAAGTGAGCGATTATGTTGCCTCCAGCACGGCAAAGTGGGTAAACAAAAGTAAGTGAGCGATTATGTTGGCCTCCAGCACGGCAAAGTAGGTAAACAAGAGTAAGTGAGCGATTATGTTGGCCTCCAGCACGGCAAAAGTAAAACAAACATACGGTAGCACTGTAAACAAACCTACGCATGGATGTAAACACTCAAATGTATAGACAAAATGAAATCATGGTACGATGGCACACACATAATCTGTCCAATCAGTAAAGTTGTAATGAGTGGAGGAGGGAGGTGCTGGTATGTGTTGTGGTGGTGGTGGATATTTGTGTGAATGGTGAAGAGTTGTGGTGGTGGTAGTGGTTGTATTGATATTTCTCTCTTCTGGAAATTATTTTCTTTGTTAGTTCATTTGATTCATGTCAGTTATAATGCGAGGCACAGAACAACACATTCGAGTCTTGGTCAAGGTCATAGAAGGTCAAAGGTTGAACGAGGTTATTTGTCTCCTCTTGATTCCCCGTAAGTTTGTTGTTTTCATAAGACGATAGTGGAAAGTGTGTGTGACGTGGCGATAACATAATGTGAACTACTTTAAAGGATGTCAAACATAACATAACCTGATCTGACATAATCTAACCTGACCTGACATAATCTAACCTGACCTGACATAATCTAATCTAACCTGACCTGACATAATCTAACCTAACCTAACCTGACTCAATCTAATCTAACCTGACCTGACATAATCTAATCTAATCTAACCTGACCTGACATAATCTAACCTAACCTGACATAATCTAACCTAACCTAACCTGACATAACCTAACCTAACCTAACATAATCTAACCTAACCTGACATAATCTAACCTGACCCTAATCTAACCTGACCTGACATAATCTAACCTAACCTGACATAATCTAACCTGACCTGACATAATCTAACCTAATCTGACAAAATCTAACCTAACCTGACATAATCTAATGAAAATCTAACCTGACGTAACATAATCTAATCTAACCTAACCTGACATAATCTAACCTAATCTGACATAATCTAACCTAACCTGACATAATCTAACCTGACCTGACATAATCTAACCTGACCTGACATAATCTAACCTAACCTGACATAATCTAACCTAATCTGACATAATCTAATTTAACCTGACATAATCTAACCTAACCTGACATAATCTAACCTAACTTAACTTAATCTAGCCTAAACTAACCTAACAATTTAACCTATCCTAACCTAACGTAATCAAACTTAGCCTAACCTAACCTCACCTAACCTAACCTATCCTAACCTAACCTAACCTAACCTAACCTAATCTAATCTAACCCAACCTAACCTAACATAACGTATAACATAACGTAATCTAATCTTAACCAAACCAAACTAAACCACTATTTAAACTAAACCTTGATTAATTTTTACCTCCAGGACGAAACATTCACGTATCAGTGTTTAATAATGGAAGAGTTAATTAATTAATGGTGAAATGTGACGTTGGGTAGCCTGTGGGAGACAGACAGACAGACATTGGTTGGAAAGTAGTTGGACGGGGTTGGTAGGTAGACAGCTATGGAGATAGATATGTAGGGATAGAGGTAGAGAAGTGGATAGGTAGAGATGAAGGTTGACGTGCAGGATAGGGATAGAGGTGAGGATGAAGGTAGATAGGTTGAGTAGGGTATGGTAGATGGGTGGAGTCAGGGAGGTAAAGTAGATAACAACAAAGAGAGAGGAAGAGGTCAGGGTGTCCCCGATCACCTTCCTGGCAGTGACCCAAACACGAAGCTCCTGGGACCAACAAGACAGACCTCCCCACGATTCCCAGAGGTTCGTACGATTAAATACTCCCCCTTCCCTCCCCCTCCCGTCCCCCTTCCCGTCCCCCCTTCCCGTCCCCCCTTCCCGTCCCCCCTTCCCGTCCCCCCTTCTCTCTCTCTCTCTCTCTCTCTCTCTCTCTCTCTCTCTCTCTCTCTCTCTCTCTCTCTCTCTCTCTCTCTCTCTCTCTCTCTCTCTCTCTCTCTCTCTCTCTCTCTCTCTCTCCTCTCTCTCTCTCTCTCTCTCTCAGAGGGTCTTATCGAGAGTCTAGCAAGTTCCCCAACAACCTGGAATTAATCAAATATTGTAAACACGTGTGAGGTTGTGGTGAAGGAGGAATCTTGCCGGGTCCTTTCCCTGTATTCCTCGAAGTTTAAGTTATTTTTGAGTACATATTGTTCTCTATTTTATAGGATTTGTTAGGTTAGGTGTAGAGTTAGGTTATGTTAGGTTTAGAGTTAGGTTATGTTAGGTTTAGAGTTAGGTTATGTTAGGTTTAGAGTTAGGTTATGTTAGGTTTAGAGTTAGGTTATGTTAGGTTTAGAGTTAGGTTATGTTA
Organism: Homarus americanus; assembly: GCF_018991925.1. Classification (NCBI taxonomy): domain Eukaryota; kingdom Metazoa; phylum Arthropoda; class Malacostraca; order Decapoda; family Nephropidae; genus Homarus; species Homarus americanus. The sequence continues at coordinate 34,680 of NW_024736901.1, forward strand.
GGTTTAGAGTTAGGTTATGTTAGGTTAGGTTAGGTTAGGTTAGGTTAAGGTTAGCATTAGTTAGGTTTAGTTAGGGTTAGGATGAGGTTAGGTTTGGTTAAGATTAGGTTAGGTTAGGATCAGGTCAAGTTAGGCTAGGTTAAGGTTTATGGTTGCATCTCCTCTTGAGAAGTAATTCAATGACCTGCTCTCTCTCTTGCTCTCTCGCTCTCTCGCTCTCCTGTTCATAAATGATGTAGTCCACTAAACCTGTTGGTTGTGTTAGAGCAGCGCCACCTTTATGGAACTGGTTTACTACAAGGGAATGGCTGTACCGTTACTTAAATCTGTACTCGTTGCTGATATTTCTGAATTTGGTCGGTTAACTGTCAGGGCGCCACCGTTATTAAACAGTTATTCGATTACCACTGATTTCTTTCGCCTCTATTTTGTTTGTTAATCGATTTTTTATGTTATCTGAATCGATTTCTTGATATCGATTTCTCGCCCCCCTCCCCCCCTTCCTTTTTTTATCGCATTATCACTAGATGGGAATTACTTACTGTACATACCTGTTCTTTACGTCTAGAACTGTCCGTGCAACTGATATTATGCTCCCAGATCCTGAATGTCATTGTGGGTGGAAATACCTGACTGTGGGTAGAGTTACCTTCAGGCGCCTCCTCTGACCTCCTGCCACCTCCCCAGTTGGATCATGTGTGGCGGGGGAACGTCATTAGCCCGGGGTGTGTGAGTGTACATTGTGGTTCCCCCCCCCCACTGATCTTTTCCTCCTCCTCGTGGTCCTCTTTCTCTACCTCCTCTCTTTTCTCCCCTTCTTTCATCACCTCTCCAGTCTTCACTTGCTTTCTCCTCCTCCTCCTCATTCTCCTCTTCCCCTCCTCCTCCTCTTCTCCTCCTCCTCTTCCTCCTTCTTTTCCTTCCCCTCCTCCTCTTTTATTCTCTTCTCTCTCAACTTCCTCACGTCACTTTACTAGTTTACTTATTACAAGCAACAGGTGACGAACGGTTCGTGATACACACCTTAAACTCCTGGACTCATTGGCTTCCCTCATAACTGTTGAAATACCATGGAACACACACACACACACACACACACACACACACACACACACACACACACACACACACACACACACACACACACACACACACACACACACACACACACACACACACACACACACACACACACACACACACACACACACACACACACACACACACACACACACACACACACACACACACACACACACACACACACACACACACACACACACACACACACACACACACACACACACACACACACACACACACACACACACACACACACACACACACACACACACACACACACACACACACACACACACACACACACACACACACACACACACACACACACACACACACACACACACACACACACACACACACACACACACACACACACACACTCTCTCTCTCTCTCTCTCTCTCTCTCTCTCTCTCTCTCTCTCTCTCTCTCTCTCTCTCTCTCTCTCTCTCTCTCTCTTCACGTGGGCCATATATATGTGGCTTTACACCTGCATATTCCTTGGCTCACGTGTGGAATTCTGTTTAGCATCTTGACTTACGCCCGTGAAGAGACAAGTGACCTGTTCCTTGATTAACGCCTGTTAACATATAAGAAACTCCTTGACTCTTACCTTTTAAGATATGTGACTTTACCCACCTCACACCTGAAGTATGTTGCACACCTTGACACACACACACACACACACACACACACACACACACACACACACTCACAAATGCACACGCGATGCACATAAGTGACTCACTCAAGCAATACCTGTGGTGGTTCATCATTAGACTCACACCTGCTGAAGATAAGTGGCTCACCTTGGGGGGGTCTCAGAGCCGCCATTAGTGACGCACCTACATTAACTCACACAACTGCTGCGAGGGAGAAACTTGTGCAGTTACTCTCAGCAGTTTCGCGAGATTATCTGATCATGTGAACCCAGTTGCTTCCTCTGTGTTTATTTCAGGTTTGATTGGTTCAGTTAGTTTGGTTTCGGTTGGGGTTAGTTTGGATTGAGTTGGGTTAGGTTAGTTTAGTTTGGGTTGGGTGAAGTTAGTTTTGATTAAGGTGGTTTAGGTTAGGTTAGGTTAGGTTAGATCTCCGTCGAGGGTTTTCCCTCTTCCGACCTTCGACCATTTCATAACCCCTCCAAGGTCAGCCTCTTGAGACGATTACCCCAGTTGAACGACCTCCTCCTTATCCTACGATTTCCAAAAGTTGAGGAAGCTATTCTGACCGTCACCAAAGTTTATTATTGGGAAAAATGGTCTCTCATCCTGGCAGCTCATTCAGGAGTCAGTCGTAAGATCGTGAGAAAAAAATTACTGTTTTAATGTCTGGGATATTTTTGACTAGTGATGGGTCATAGGTGAAGTGTGTGTGTGTGTGTGTGTGTGTGTCCGATGTTTGTGTTTGTCCGGTGTGTGTGTGTGTGTGTTGGGCGAGTTCTTGGAATCGTGTGTTGCTCAGGTTTCCGGGAAAGTCTGTGGTCCGTGCACATGATTCCTTATCTAATGAACTGTTGCCCTGTGTTGATCACCGACCTTGCATGTTGACGGTAACTGGTGTGTGGAGAGAGAGAGAGAGAGAGAGAGTGTATGTTTGTATGTATTTGTAAAATATGTATATATGGATGTATGTATGTATGTATGTATGTATGTATGTATGTATGTATGTATGTATGTATGTATGTATGTGAGTGAGTGTGTTGTTCTTGCAAGTTCCGGTATATTATCTTTGTTTCCATGTTCCGGGTTTTGACAACTTTCGTATTCCTTGTAAGAGGAACAGAGGTGATATTGACCAAACTGTGGATCCTGTTATGGGGGGTTTGGTGGGTGTCCTGGCTCGTCCACTCTCCTGCCTCCCTGAGACGTCTTCTCGGAACTCGGGTTGGACACCTTTTCCTGGAACAAGTGTATTCGTAGAGACAAAGATTCTCTTGATTAGATTTCCTCCTTGTCTAGTGATATGAGAACGCCATTTAACTGTTGCAATTAAGGAAAGCCACTTATATGGTAATATAAATGCCCTGTCGTGGAAATTATCCAGGTATTTGTTATTAGTTCAGTCTACCCGGTTACGAGAAATTGATTTTACTCGTGAGTCTGAGAATCTGGTCTGTGGTTGGATTTTGTATCCGGAACACGTGTTGGGAATATTTCATCGTGTCAAATACTGAGAACAAGTGTTTGGGATTTACACTCGAGTGTCCTACTGGGAATCATTGTTTGTAACTTATATTCGGAATCCACGTCTCTGCCACAACAGTTCTCGCATCTTTCATTTGTACCTGAGGGGAAATAATGTTTAAAGTTTACGCCTTTAAACTCATGGTTGCAATACACTCCTGGTCCTCGCGCCTTCAGTACACCCTTGAAACTCTTGCTTCCACTTTACGCCGGTAACTCATGGTTGCAATACACTCCTGGTCCTCGCGCCTTCAGTACACCCTTGAAACTCTTGCTTCCACTTTACGCCGGTAACTCATGGTAGCAATACAACCCTGACACTCACGTTACCAACTCTTGCCTAGAATTGTCACTTCCTCACTTCCAGTTGATCCCTGGAACTCTCTCCTCTATTTAATACGTGTAACATACCGTATGGCTGTGGTGCACCTCTGGAACTCACTCTTTCAATTCACGTCAGAAATTTATTGTGATTTCAGTTCACGCCCGGCACTCACGTCGCCAGTGTTGGGAGCCGGTTATTGGAATTCGTGTGTTTGACTTGTATGTTGAATCAGACAGGTAGGACCCGTCTTAAGACAGGTATTTTATGCAAGTGTGCGGGATGTTCCACCGCATAGCATCCCGTCTGGGCTGTAGTGTGGGAATGTTGCGGACAGGATAACTGGTGACCTATGATACTGGTACGACTTGGTGGTTGACGCAGAGTTTCTTTCATATCTCTCTCTCTCTCTCTCTCTCTCTCTCTCTCTCTCTCTCTCTCAGCATCCTGTCAAGTCTCACAGCTGTTACATAGTCAAGAGGCCGTGATAATATACAGATGTATAAATAGATAGATAAATAGATGGACACAGACAGAGGTGGCACGCAAGGAATGACGAACAGTTAAGTCGATTCAACCAAGGATAGACACGACTTAGGTCTCCCGTATCGCGTGTTAGTTGGTGCTATTAAAGACGACGAACATTGATCCCTTCATTTAATATGCGGTGTTTGTATTTAGGGATCACCTGAAGATTAGACACCCAAGCTTATTTCACTAGAAGATTCACCATTCTAACGCTACCTGGGTGATTCGATTGGGTTAGCGTTAGTGGGATAATCTTCAGATGTAGTAACCTGGGGTGTCTAATCTGCATGTGATCTATATATAATATTTAATTGTGACGGATTATTTTATCGCTTATGTTGGCGCCGTGAATATTTTTGTCGAGTTTTGGAGGAAGGGAGCGAAGCGGTGTGTTGTGTAAGGGTGAGTCAGGGGCGGCCCCAACACCGGTGAGGAACAGTTATACAACTGGTGGAGGCCGGGGGAGGGGGAAGGGGAGGTAATAGCGGGCTGCGTAGAAGTGGGTCAGAAAAACGAGGTTTAATTTAGGATTGGGGGAAAAGGTATGGAGGATAGGTAAGAGTTAGGGAAGATTGTGTGGTTGGGGGAAATTGGTGGTGAGTGGGATTGTGGTTGGGGGAGATTGGTGGTGAGTGGGATTGTGGTTGGGGGAGATTGGTGGTGAGTGGGATTGTGGTTGGGGGAGATTGTGGTTGGTGGTGGTGAGTGGGATTGTGGTTGGGGAGATTGGTGGTGAGTGTTGTGGTTGGGGGTTGGTGATGAGTGGGATTGTGGTTGGGGAGATTGGTGGTGAGTGGGATTGTGGTTGGGGAGATTGGTGGTGAGTGGGATTGTGGTTGGGGAGATTGGTGGTGAGTGGGATTGTGGTTGGGGGATTGGTGGTGAGTGGGATTGTGGTTGGACAAGATTGGGTTAAGTGGTTAGCAGGATTTTAGTGTGGGGATATTGGGTCCTAGTTTGTGGTGGGCGGTGAGAAAGGATGAGGGGGTGGGGGTGACGACGCGAAGGAATGTGAGAGCACCCACACGTAGATGCTGTGGGTCTTCCTGGTGACCGCGGTGACTATATACGAGACTAAAACCCAACCAGATTTATACCGTTGCTGTCTCTGGAGGTGTCTGAGGCTGGTGGGGGGGGTAAATTACTGCCATCCAGAAAGAAGTTACTCGGTAGTCGATATTCTCATACGTTTCTATGGAGGTAAATCTGGGAAGGAGGTACCCAGCGATACCTCCAAGATGGTATATACCTGGCGAGAGATGCCCCCCCTTTTTTTATCGGTACCCTTGGTTGTGGTGTGTACGAAGGGGGTAGCTGTCGACGTGGGTAGTTGTTGATAACCCCTCCCGTCCAGTACAGGCTTTGTTGAGTTACAGTGCCTGACGCAACGTTGGCTGTAATATATTCGTTGTCTTGTAAGTAGGTGTTGTGTACAGTATGTGTGTGGGAAGGAGGTGTGTGTGTGTGTGTGTGTGGCAGAAGATACGGACACACACACACACACACACACACACCTGTCGCTTCGGGACCTGTACCGTATACTGGCTGAGTCGACCCTACTCCCTCCCTCCTCTTCCCTACCTTTCCCCTTCTTCCCTCCCCTTCTTCCCTCCTCTTCCCTACCTTTCCTCTTCTTCCCTCCTCCCCTCCTCTTCCTTACCTTTCCTCTTCTTCCCTCCCTCCTCCCCCTCCTCTTCCTAACCTTTCCTCTTCTTCCCTCCCCCAATATTCGGAAGTTCTCACCTGTGTATACTTGGTCATGCAAGATAAGATAACCCAAACAGTTCGCGTGTGAAGCAGTCAACTGAGGGCCTCAGTTCTGAACTACGGTTAGTTACTACACAGCCGAGCGTCGAGATACAGTTATTGAATTGTTAGTCAGCTGGTGGGTTAACTCAGCCGCCTTGGGTGACTGTAAACACTTTTTTTGTTAATATTTACGTCGAGAATGTCTGGGTTGTAGCAGCAATAGCTTACGTGATGGAGTTTACACTGAGGGGATGAATGACTGGAGTGATCATGTCGTTGTAGAGGAAGAGGTAGTGGTAATTGTGGAGTTGGGGAGGAGGCGGATGGGGTGAGGGCGGGTGGGGGGATGTTCCACGGTCGGATGGACAGGTGAAGGTGTGTTGCCCCACCTATGTTTACACTCGTGGCGGGTTGTGGTCCCTTACTGCATTACAATGTCACCCCACGACCCATACCCTGCCTGTGGTGCTCTCTCTCTCTCTGTGTGTGACGTACCAATGTGTCGTAATAAAACAGTCACTCACTCATTTAGCTGTGACGTCACACCCTTCTGATACAGCCTCTGACCTCAGTGCTATGACGTCACTCGTGTTTATTTCTTTACCCCTGGCCGCCATGACGTCACGCAGCATTGGTGGCTTGTGACGTCATCATGCTTCTCTTTCCTCCTCCTCCTCCTGCTTCTCTTTCCTCCTCCTCCTGCTCCTCTTTCCTCCTCCTCCTCCTGCTCCTCTTTCCTCCTCCTCCTGCTCCTCTTTCCTCCTCCTGCTCCCCTTTCCTCCTCCTGCTCCTCTTTCCTCCTCCTCCTGCTCTCTCTTCCTCCTCCTCCTCCTGCTCCTCTTTCCTCCTCCTCCTGCTCCTCTCCTCCTCCTCCTCTTTCCTCCTCCTCCTCCCTGCTCCTCTTTCCTCCTCCTGCTCCCCTTTCCTCCTCCTGCTCCTCTTTCCTCCTCCTGCTCCTCTTTCCTCCTCCTGCTCCCCCCTCCACCTCCTCGACCCGAGACCAGCTGATGTTTTGACCTTTTCCCCGACTCGACTTTTCATGGCATGGTGTTGCAGGTGGCGGTGACGTCGACATGTAAATATACAGTATAGAAATTCTTATTGGAAGTTGAAATTTTCTGAGTCCATCCGAGAATAAATAGCGACGGTGATGATGAGGCCACTTTGGTGATGATTTAAAATAGTTTTTTTCATGTTTAGTCTCGTGGTCAAATTTTAAGTGTTGGTTAATAGAAAGTGAAATTGTACGACTGATTCACTTCATGGTTACACTACCGACTGATTCACTTCATGGTTACACTACCGACTGATTCACTTCATGGTTACACGACCGACTGATTCACTGCATAGTTATACGACCGACTGATTCACTTCATTGTTACACGACCGACTGATTCACTGCATAGTTATACGACCGACTGATTCACTTCATTGTTACACGACCGACTGATTCACTGCATAGTTATACGACCGACTGATTCACTTCATTGTTACACTACCGACTGATTCACTTCATGGTTACACTACCGACTGATTCACTTCATTGTTACACGACCGACTGATTCACTTCATATTTACACGGCCCATAACGTATAAAATATGTGTCAGGCGTCTTTATGTTGCAGTGTTTGGTAGTGGCCGATTATAATTGTAGTCTATGGGGTTCTGATATGCGAAAAAATTACGCAACATCCTGAGATACGAAGGAACACTAAGCCCCAACAGAAAACGCCTCACTTAACCTCAATAGTTACCGACGTACAGACACGCACACCTCTCCCATGTGTACATGTTATATGTCAAGTTTTATATTTTCATTGTGGAAATGGGACAATAAAAGGAATATTCAACACAAACATAAACTTCTACGCTATTGAACAAATTGCAGAAAAAAAAATACAAATGTGTCGACTGTATTTGTTCGTCAGTCGGGTTAGTATTGCTCTCTCTCTCTCTCTCTCTCTCTCTCTCTCTCTCTCTCTCTCTCTCTCTCTCTCTCTCTCTCTCTCTCTCTCTCTCTCTCTCTCTCTCTCTGACCTCTCGCCTTCAAACTTCCACAATATATGCCTAAGGGTTATCGTCACACACCTGTTCCTTGCAGTCGAGATGGGTCAAGAGATCAAGGTCAGAGGTCAGACTAGGAGCCCCACACGGTGTGACCTTCCGCCTCCACACTACTGGACCGATATCTTGTGTATTATCTCTGTCTCTTAAGAGTTTTGGTCGACAGTGATCTCAGGTCAAGGCTAAAGTTCACGCAGGTCATGCAACTCGCACGAATCCTCCTAATGCATGAGTCATAAAGGCAAGCATGAACTTAGCATTTTTCCCAGATGGGCGCTGTAAACGCTTCTGCGCTTCACCTTGCACAGGATATAAGGGGGTGCCCAATAAACTAGCCACCTCGGGGGGCAATCTAAATCTAATCTGCCAGGTTGACCCACGGGGAAAACTTTGTGACATATAGCAATTAACTCCACACACACACACACACACACACACACACACACACACACACACACACACACACACACACACGACCTTTAAGTTACTCTTCCCCCTCTCTCTTTCCATGTATTCGTTGCCTCAGGGTGTTGTGGGAGGAGGAGGAGGAGGAAGAAGAGGAGTGTGTCCAAGGTTAGGGAGAGAAGAGAGACATGGCGGGAGTGAAGCGAGGGTGGGGAGGGGGGACAAGGCGAGAGAGGGAGTGTCGGGAGGTGAGAGCGAGTTAGTGACCGAGGCAATGAGAAAGGGAGGAAATATGTGGTAGGTAGTGAGAGGAAAGTGAGGCATTAAGTGGGGGAGGGAGGGAGGGAGGAGGGAAGCCAGCTGATGCAGGTTCCAATTACACCAACGCTGTCAACAACATTGAGGAGAGGGGGTGGAGGGACAAACGCTGGAGAGAGGGAGGGGAAGGGAGGGAGTCAAGGTCATGTGCATAGCTCAGTGGAGGAGGGATATGCACACAGAGGTTGTGCACATGGTAGGGTGTCAATGTAACGGGTGGGTGTGCGCGATATGAGAGAGAGAGAGAGAGAGAGAGAGAGAGAGAGAGACAACATCAGCGACCTCGAGTTTTGTCTCACTTCTCATGCAATCTGTCTAGTCCATCAATATCACGAAGGCTATTTTCTGCATCAGCATATACACACACACACGCCACGTCCTCTGCTTCAGCTCATGGAAGACGACGACTTAAACATTTGAGGACGATGACTTAAACCCTTGAGAACGTTGGCTTAAGCCCCTGAGGAACGATAACTTAATTTTTCTTGGGACACCTGTCAAGAGATACACACCTGTCCAGAAGCAATAAACGCCTGTCAAGAGATACACACCTGTCCAGACGCATTAAACACCTGTCAAGAGGCAATGCACACCTGTCGCAGGCAATAGCAGCACACATGTCAAAGTGGCCACAATTGCACCACCTTTACCTCTCGCCTGGCGTCCGCGATGAACACCTGCCGTATCCCCACACTCCACCTCAACTATGTTCCTCACTCAAGCGCAACAATCTCACGCAATACTCACACTCACTTACAACGCGCACTCACACAATATTCAATCACACGCAACATTCACTCATAGACAACACACACTCACAACACTCATTGTCCCTCAAGCGCAACACTCACACTCGCTCTCCCTCTCATACTCACAAGCTACTCTCGCACTTCAGCCAACCACCGCCAAGAACACTTCAACCAATCACTGGAACCCAACGACCCCATCAGAAGCACTTGGGACTTGTGTCACTCACCTCTCGGTATCCTTAACACCTGACTGGGTGAACCGAAAGACGACCCAGGCTTGAACCAGTCCCAGGAACGACGGCAATTTTAACCCAATCTCAGGTGAAAATCGATCAGTCGTGTAACCATAAAGCTAATCAGTCGGTCATGTAACTGAAGTGAATCGGTCGGCCGTGTAACTGAAGTGAATCAGTCGGTCGTGTAACTATGAAGTGAATCAGGCGGTCGTGTAACTATGAAGTGAATCAGTCGGTCATGTAACTATGAAGTGAATCGGTCGGCCGTGTAACTGAAGTGAATCGGTCGGCCGTGTAACTGAAGTGAATCAGTCGGTCGTGTAACTATGAAGTGAATCAGTCGGTCGTGTAACCATGAAGTGAATCAGTCGGTCGTGTAACTATGAAGTGAATCGAAGTGAATCGGCGTGTAACTATGTGAATCCGGCCGTGTAACCATAAGTGAATCAGTCGGTCGTGTAACTGGGAAAAAAAAAAAAAAAAAAAAATATATATATATATATATATATATATATATATATATATATATATATATATATATATATATATATATATATATATATATATATATATATATATATATATATATATATATATATATATATATATATATATATATATATATACATATATATATACATATATATATATATATATAAATTTTTCACTGCATCCAGTTAAAATATATATTCATCAAGGTAATGGAAAAATATTTTATTATTGTAGCAGAAACAAGTGAAAGGGTGTGTGAATGGATGCATATGCTGGCCGAGGTATAAAACATTCCCCCACCCACACCCTTCACCCTCACTCACCACCCACCGTCCACCCTTACCTCTCACTCACCACCCGCCGTCCACCCTTACCCCTCACCTCCACCCCCGATTTTGTTGTCTCGCTCTCATAAATATTTTAGGAATTGTTTGAGTGTTTTCCTATATGAGCTCAACCTGTTATTCCGTTTGTTACCGTAGTCATCAGAGATATGTGGGGCGGACGTGTGTGTCCCTGTGGAGCACACTAATGCTATCAAGAGAATAAACAGCTGTGTGTGTGTGTGCTGGATGTATATTGTTGTGTTGTGGTGGTGGTGTTGCAAGGTGGTGGTGGTGGTGTTGCAGGGTGGTGGTGGTGTTGCAGGGTGGTGATGGTGTGATGTTGGCCGATGTGTTAGTGGTTGCACGGAGCTAGTGGTGCAATGATAGTGGTGGTGTAGTATCGTTGTGGTGGAAGCAAATGATGACTGATGGTGTTGTTGTAGTGGTGGCGGGTGGTGTAGTAAGTGCTGACGGATGGTGTTGGTGCAGTGCAGTAATGGTCTGGTGTTATTGTAAGACCCACGCACAATACGTGTAAGTCTGGGATAACTATGAGATAACAAGGCTATCTCAAACACATGGCCGTAAAAATGGTAGTTTTGGTGTGTGTGTGTGTGTGTGTGTGTGTGTGTGTGTGTGTGTGTGTGTGTGTGCTCTGCAGGAGAAAGGTAAGCTCAGACCCTTGCCTCGCTCTTCTTCACGCAGGCCATAAAAGTGAGTAGAGACACTTATGAGGCGGCGTATATGAGGGTGTGGAGCAGCTCTCATTACTCTCCTGTTACGACTATCGGAAATCCACTTAGGAATGTTGTTGTGTTGTGTTGTTTTAATATTGAGAGGAAACGATTGAATTGTGATGAAACTTTTTGGATATGCGTGCGTGATAATTTTGTTCTTGTCGAGAGTTTGTTTACTGAAGGAATACACTGTAGGTAATACTGTTGAGGTATTAATGATTTAACCCTTTGAGGAGGAGGAGAATTTAACCCTTTGACGAGGACGATTTAACTCTTTGACGACGACGATGATTTAACCTTTTAAAGACGATTTAACCCTTTGACGACGACGATTTAACTCATTGACGGCGATGATTTAACCCTTTGACGACGATGATGTAACCCTTTGACAACGATGATGTAACCCTTTGACGACGATGATGTAACCCTTTGACGACGATGATTTAACTCATTGACGGCGATGATTTAACCCTTTGACGACGATGATGTAACCCTTTAATGGCGACGATTTAACCCTTTCAAGACGACGATTTAACCCTTTGACGACGACGATTTAACTCATTGACGGCGATGATTTAACCCTTTGACGACGATGATGTAACCCTTTGACGACGATGATGTAACCTTTTAAAGACGATTTAACCCTTTGACGACGACGATTTAACTCATTGACGGCGATGATTTAACCCTTTGACGACGATGATGTAACCCTTTAATGGCGACGATTTAACCCTTTCACGACGACGATTTAACCCTTTCACGACGATGCTTTAACCCTTTGACGGCGATGATTTAAATGATATTGATATAAATTGATAAAATATATGTATGGTCTATTAAAAGGAACGTTGTGCTTAACTATGACGCCTGATTGATGACACAGTTGATGACTTGAGCGAGATTAACGTTGAAAAATGATATACAGGATTTTAATGTTTTATAACTATAGAATTATACGAAATTGACATAGAGAAATATTGAGAAGTGGGTTATAATACATCTTGTCGGTGTGATGAACAGATGGCTCATGGTGCCGAGTCATTGTAGTGAGTGACAATGAGTTGGGTACGTTTTTATTCTATGCCTGAGAATGAATCCCCCCTCCACAAACACACACACACACACCATCTCCTATCCCCCCCACTCTCACACACCCATCTCCTCCCCCACACCATCCTCTTCTCCTCCCTCCCCCACACACACACCCCATCCCCCCACACACCCCATCCCCCCCCACACACACCTCCATCCCCCACACACACACACACCCCATCCCCCCACACACACACACACCCCCATCCCCCCCACACACACACACACCCCATCCCCCCCACACACACACACACCCCATCCCCCCCCACACACACACACACCCCATCCCCCCCACACACACCCCCCATCCCCCCCCACACACACACCCCATCCCCCACACACACCTCCCCCCACACACACACCTCCCCCCACACACACCTCCCCTACACCTCCCCACACACACCTCCCCACACACACCTCCCCCCCACCTCCCCCCACACACCTCCCCCACACACACACCTCCCCCCACACCTCCCCACCCCTACCCCCACACCTCCCCCCACCTCCCCCACACCTCCCCCCACACACCTCCCCCACACACCTCCCCCCACACACCTCCCCCCTTCCCCTCCCCCCTTCCCACACCTCCCCCCCTTCCCACCTCCCCCCTTCACACATCCCCCATCCCACCCCCCACACACAGCTGTCATAAGTTAAAGGTCAGGAAAGGCGGGAATTAACATGAGCACCAGAGGTAAAATATAATTATGAGGACACGGACATAAACAGGAGAGAAAATGACTAATTAACACACAAAGGTGAATAGATAAAGAGGGTTGGGCCTTAAACTTGATGAATAATGTACACAGAGAGAAAATGATGTTTGGGGGAATTTATTAAAAGACTAAAGATTAAAAAGGAGACGAGAATGAAAGTATAATAAAAGAGTGGAAGAGAATAAATGAGTGGAATCGGTGGAAAGAACATGTGACGTAGAAAGACTGAGGGAATTGTAAATATTTTAGATGGTGTGGTGGATGGGGGAGCTGAGGTGTGGCGCGGGAGGTGGTACAGTATATGGTATTATGTCACACCTAACACACACACTCTCTCTCTCTCTCTCTCTCTCTCTCTCTCTCTCTCTCTCTCTCTCTCTCTCTCTCTCTCTCTCTCTCTCTCTCTCTCTCATGGTAGATAAGATTACCGCCGGTCCATTATGTAGTGTGTGTTGTATTAAGAGATGAAACACTGCTGCATTTGCGCCTTGTGTTGTGTTGAGTTCTTGCAAATGTACGACGCGAGAGACAGCCCGAGGAGAATGGTAATATATGATCATTATATTCCCAGCAGGAGAACATTGAGAGAGAGAGAGAGAGAGAGAGAGAGAGAGAGAGAGAGAGAGAGAGAGAGAGACTTTACGAGTATATTCGGTAAAATCGTCATTCAAGTTTTTATTCATTCAGTATGTATCGTATATACAGACAATGCACCTATGTATACAATGTAGGTATATACAGTTTAGCATGTATATATACACTGCAGATATACAACATAGGCAGACTGTGCAGGTATTCAATGTCGTTCCTACCTAGACAGTGCAGGTCGACAGACATTGGTAAACAGTAAGGTAGCTCATGCTGGAGGTTGGTTTGGTTAGGTTAGGTTAGGTTAGGTTAGGTTAGGTTAGGTTAGGTTAGGTTAGGTTAGGTTAGGTTACCCTCATTAAGCGTTAAGTTAGTTAATCTTAAAGGTGAAGCAAATGGGAGGAGGAGAAATTAATCTTCACGTGATCCTTAATTTGAAATGTTAATATATCTGAATAAAAAGACGATGGGAATTATAACGAACAGTTCAGTTCATTGGCGTAGTTTTGTTTGAGGTGCTGTCTCTGGTCTTGTGGGAGTTAGGACCAACTGGCCTCTGTATTCTGGTCAGGCGGTGGGGGAGTCTCTGTCTCACTGCTGGTGTATAAAGCCAAGGTTTATACCAGGCTCGATCACGTCTTGTCTGGAAGTGTAGTGTAGTGTAGTTTACTCTCTCTCTCTCTCTCTCTCTCTCGTGTTTAACATCTTATTCGTATTCTTGAGCTTTTTATTTTCCTGGCCTTGTGTCAGACACCACTTGACCAGTTGGATGAAATACTGCGTTGAGAAGTGTCGGGGGAGGTGGATGGAGGGGGGAGGGGGATGGAAGGGAAGGGGGGATGGAGAGGGGGAGGGGGATGGAGAGGGAGGGGGGATGGAGAGGGGAGGGGATGGAGGGGGAGGGGGATGGAGAGAGGAGGATGGTACGTGTGTGTATTTTAGGTAATTACCGGAGAGGATAATGAAACCGCATACTTGTGGGGGGGTAGTGGTAGTGGTGATGGTAGTAGTGGTGGTAGTGATGGTAGTAGTGGTGGTGAAGGTAGTAATGGGTGGTGATAGTAGTGATGATGGTAGTAGTGATGATGGTGGTGATGGTGGTGGTAGTAGTGGTGGTGAAGGTAGTAATGGGTGGTGATGGTAGTGATGATGGTGGTGGTAGTAGTGGTGGTGAAGGTAGTAATGGGTGGTGATAGTAGTGATGATGGTGATGGTAGTGGTGGGAGTTGAAGTGATGGTAGTGTTGGCCCTCAGGTGTTTATCAACGGTTCAGGCTCCCCTTGGGGGTCGCTGGTGGTGTTTCTTCTTTCACCTTGAGGGAGGGAGAGGCGTTGGTGGAAAATAACTAGTTCTTAACGCGGGAGTTATGTCATCGTCAATTTTCTCCTTTCGGGTCTCATTCTCCTCGTCCTTGTCTTCTTAGTCTTATTCTTTCTTCCCTGTACATCTTACTTCTCTTCCTCCTTCTCATCTCCTCTTCCTCCTCCCCACTTCTCCCTCTCCTTTTCCTACGACCTCCTTTTTCCCCTCCTCTCCTCTTACCCCCTCCCCTCCTCTCCTCTTACCCCTCCCCCCCTCTCCTCTCACCTCCCCTCCTCTCCTCTACCCCTCCCCCTCTCTCCTCCCCTCCCCCTCCTCTCCTCTCCACCCCTCCCCTCTCCTCCTCACCCTCCTCCTCTCCTCTTACCCCTCCTCCCCCTCTCCTCTCACCCCTCCCCTCCTCTCTCTCACCCCTCCCTCCTCTCACCCCTCCCCTCCTCTCCTCTCCACCCCTCCTCCTCTCCTCTCACCCCTCCCTCCCTCTCCTCTCACCCCTCCTCCTCTCCCCTCTCCCCTCCTCCACCTCTCCTTTCCCCTCCCCTCCTCTACTCTTACCCTCCCCATCCCTCCTCTTACCCCTCCCCCTCCTCCTCTCTTACCCCTCCCCATCCTCCCTTTACCCCTCCTCCACTTCTCCTTTTACCCCTCCTCCTCCTCTCACCTCCCCTCCTCTCCTCTTACCCTCCTCCTCTCCCTCTCACCCCTCCCCTCCTCCTCTTACCCCTCCCCTCCCTCTCCTCTTCCCCTCCCCTCCTCTCCTCTTACCCCTCCCCCTCCTCTCCTCTTACCCCTCCCCTCCTCTCCTCTCACCCTCCCCCCTCCCCTCCCTCTCCCCTCCCCTTCTCCTCCTCCACCCCTCCCCTCCCTCCTCTCCTTCCCCCTCCTCCTCTCCTCTCACCCCTCCCCCCTCCCCTCTCCCTCCTCACCCCTCCCCCTCCTCTCTCTTACCCCTCCCTCTCCCTCTCCTCTACCCCTCCCCTCTCTCCCTCTCTTACCCCTCTCCTCTCACCCCTCCCCTCCTCTCCTCTCACCCCTCCCCTCTCTCCTCTTACCCCTCCTCCTCCTCTTACCCCTCCCCCTCTCCTCCCTCCCCTCCCCCCTCCCCCTCCCTCTCCACCCCTCCCTCCCCTCTTCCCCCCCTCCCCTCCCACCTCTCCTTTACCCCTCCTCCCCCTCTCACCCTCCCCCTCCTCCTCCCCTCCCCCCTCCCTCTCCTCTCCTCCTCCTCTCCCCCCTCCCCCTCCTCTCCTCCTCCCCTCCTCTCCTCTTCCCCTCCCCTCTTCTCTTACCCCCCTCCCCATCCCTCTCCTCTTACCCCTCCTCCTCCTCTCCTCACCCCTCCCCCTCCTCTCCCTCCTCCCCCTCTCTCCTTGCCCCCTCCTCTACTTCTCCTTTTACCCCTCCTCCTCCTCTCCCCTCCTCTCCCCTCCTCTCACCCCTCCTCCTCCTCTCCTCTCCCCCTCCTCTTCCTCTCCTCTCACCCCTCCTCTTCCTCTCCTCTTACCCCTCCTTCGCCTTTCCCTATTCCCTTATAATCAGTAAAATCATAAGACACGAGACCTTACCATAATGATCCGGAAGAACAACATGACAATATTGATACACTGAGTCGCGTGTGTCTGACCCCCCAGTCTGAGGCTCACAGGAGGCGGTGACAGAGGGCCTCCTTGAGGGGTGATGTCTCTCTTTACTACGCATAATTTTAGGGTTGATCTATCTTGATACTTTTCTATATATATAGTAGAAATTATTTAAATTTTTAGATAGATATTCAGAATTTTTTTTATCCAAGTTTACATTGATTGAGCATGAATAAAGCAGTGCAGGTAACGATAAACATACAGTACAGGCCTACAAACAACTTACATAGACAGTACAGGCCTACAAACAACTTACATAGACAGTACAGGCCTACTAACAACTTACATAGACAGTACAGGCCTACTAACAACTTACATAGACAGTACAGGCCTACAAACAACTACATAGACAGTACAGGCTACAAACAACCATAGACAGTACAGGCTACAAACAACACATAGACAGTACAGGCCTACAAACAACACATAGACAGTACAGGCCTACAAACAACTTACATAGACAGTACAGGCCTACTAACAACTTACATAGACAGTACAGGCCTACAAACAACTTACATAGACAGTACAGGCCTACTAACAACTTACATAGACAGTACAGGCCTACAAACAACTTACATAGACAGTACAGGCCTACAAACAACTTACATAGACAGTACAGGCCTACTAACAACTTACATAGACAGTACAGGCCTACAAACAACTTACATAGACGGTATGGGTAAAGTTGGCTCTACAAACTATATACATTTATAAATATACACAAATATACATTTTCTCTGGACTCGTCATTAAGGGCGTGTCAAGTGAACGTGTTAACGTGGCCATAAATGTTGAGTGTCGTGCAGCTGTGTGGTATTAATATTATTTTTTCTTCTGTTATTCCAGGTATTGTACAGCAGACGGGCGTGGGGGGCGGTGTAACGTGGGGGAGGGAAGGTGAGTGGGTGAGAGAGGGAGGGTGGGATGGGGTGAATGAGTGGGGGTGGGAAGGAGGGAGAGATGGGGTAAATGGGTGAGGGTGGGAGGGGAGTGAGTGAGGGA
Source organism: Homarus americanus (assembly GCF_018991925.1). Classification (NCBI taxonomy): domain Eukaryota; kingdom Metazoa; phylum Arthropoda; class Malacostraca; order Decapoda; family Nephropidae; genus Homarus; species Homarus americanus. Next base: position 52,228 of record NW_024736901.1, read on the forward strand.
GTAGGGGGGGGGGAGGATGGTAAGGGAGTGGGGTTACCCTCGGGTCGATTTTATTGATGTGTTGTTGTTCTGTTCTGTGAAGTTATTTGTCGTTATTGATAGTGTAGGTTTTTTTAGGTTAACTGGTGTTTGTTGTTTATTGTTGTTGTTGTTATTTTCGTTTTTTATAGGTCTGGTATGTACAGTATGTATCTATTATTATTACTATTGTTATTAATGTAGTATTGAAAAGTTATAAAATTATTGCTACTTTTTTTGTATACTTTCGTATTT